>NW_027743126.1:0-4616 GCF_054177405.1 Leptonychotes weddellii | reverse complement strand
TTGCTGCTATAAACATCGGGGTGCCTGTACCCTTTCGGATCCCTACTTTTGTATCTTTGGGGTAAATACCCAGGAGTGCAATTGCTGGATCATATGGTAGCTCTATTTTCAACTTTTTGAGGAACCTCCATACTGTTTTTGGATTCTACTCTTGACTGTTTAAGTAAATATTTCTGACAGTATCAAGGTCTTCCAGCTATGCCTCTAACTAATTAAAGTTAATTGATTGACTAATTTTAATGAGACTATGTAATATGCTCCTTACAGGTTAATTCTGAAGGGTATTTTGAGGCCTGTTTCTTTTAAATGCTGCAAAAGCAAGGAATATGGACTCAGAGTGTTGGCTGAGTGTGTGCATGGTTTGGGGCGAGGAGAGGTTGGTTCTTGACCTTCATGAAGTCTGGAGTATTTTACAAATCAACTTTTAGTACATAAACAACTTCCTTTTGGAAGATGGTGTTCACCGCTTACATGAATGGTGGTATTTCTCATACCAGAGCCCACTGTGTGATACCCGTCTAACTGGAAGACATAACAAGCCACTCTTCTGACCACTTAACGATTCCCAGGAAAGAATTTGAGTTTCCATTATGAATATATTAGGATTACAAGCAGCCTGGGAAAGCACTGACTTGAATTTATGAACTCCTGAGAAAGATTGCATTTTGCGAACCAGTCACTCATATCAGAGAGATCATCCTACATTTAGATTTTTTTTAATGTGTAGTATTTGTCAATGCCATAAACATTGAGCTGATAAAACAGTAATATTTAAGTTCAAATTCTTTAACAGTGATACATACAATGTTAAGATATGTAATGCAAATATAAATACAAAAGGCAATGCAAATATAGAATACAAACACGAATACAAATGACGCAAATAAACTTGCTGTTATTAAAAATTCACTATGGGCACCAATGAACTCGCAGAGGCTTTGATAAGAATATTCTTGGTCTTTGGCTCCTCTGTGTTTGACAAAAGAAAACCAAAGCTGTTCTCGTAGATCAAGCATCTGTTTTGCACAACGTATCTTGTGTATGTAAAATTAAACGTGGTCCGTTCCTTAACTTGCGAATGATAGATGACCGTCTAATTAAATCACCCAAATTCATCTTTTTTATTTGAAATATTTCCCAGTTTTTTAACGCTGTCATTTTCTATTAAGTTGAATAGGGAAACATGTTTTTCGTTATCACAGAATTATCTTAATCTCACAGCTACTTTCATTGTAGGAGTTATGTAGAAAAGAATAAAAGATCCCAAGCCAAAATTCTAGAGTCTTCTTTCAAAATCTGGCCTCCTCCTACATGTATGCGGAAACTAAATTCCAGGCACACTGGTTCCTTCACCATGCCAACAACAGTAATAGGAGAAGTTTTGCTTTAGCTTTGGAAACACTGCAGATACGTGAGCTTTTCAGCTGCTGGTCGTAGAGGATGCAGAACAGCTCAGAGCTGTCTACATTTTAAGTGGGGACTAGGAAAGTCGACGTGCTGAAATGATTTTGGCAGACTGATGCCTTTGCAGGACGGAAGGTAGCACTGGGGGGGTTCTTGTGTTAGTGTGTGTGAGCGCACCCACAGACATAGGACAGAAATTCTCATCTGAATACATTTCTCTGTGGCTGTTGTTCCTTCTAAGTGAACCATTTCATCTTTTAATAATGGTTTCAAACTCACGTGGTCTTTAAACTTTTGACATGTAATTGGAAATGGAACATCCGACTGTGAAGAAATTGGAAAGCAATTAGAATTGCTCTTACTTCATTTTTTCCCCAGGTCAAGCTGATGCCTCCCGCTCCCAGTGATGACCTGGCGACGCTGAGCGAGCTGAACGATGGCAGCCTGCTTTATGAAATTCAGAAGCGCTTTGGGAACAATCAGATATATGTAAGTGCCCTTGAACCTGCCTTGTGGGCTGCTTTGTCTTGCTGCCGATTTTCCCCTCCAGGCTGCAGATATTACAAGGAGGGGGCTTTTTGTTGTTTCTGGTCTTGCAGATAGCTTAAGGTCGATTTCTTGGAGTTCAGGTTCATTCTGATTCAGTTCTAAGGCAAGATCAGCAAAGATCCAAATTTCAGAGTTGTTAAGTGAAGGTTAATACCCTACGGGTTGACAACTATCCTGATGTCGAGTGTGCTGTGGAAGAAGATCTTGCTAGAAACAGCAGGATCTGCAAGTCACTTCTAAAAATGCTGTTTGTTTCCTGTACTTAGCCTGCTAGATCTGGAAAAGGAAGCTAAAGAGGGAAAGTTCACTCCTCTTGGAGGATGTCCTCTCTATCTGCATGAAAAGAGAAACTGCTGTCCCTTTAAGTTATCAGGAAATGCTTTGTAAAGTAAATAATTTATACACCAATCTCTGATAACAGGGTAGGAATATATGACTCAGATGACAAACAGCACAGAGAATTAATTTGCCGTGGTTCTGCCCCGGTTTATATGTGTTATTTCACCCAGTATGCAGAACAATTTAGACACCATGTCATCTCAGTCCCTGTCTCTGTCTGTCTGTCTCCCTCTCCTTGATTTTGTGATATTCAACTCAAAGCAATTCAATCAGAATGTCTATAGAGAGATCTGATTATGCCCATATGTGCTATCCCTTTTTGATAACACTCTTTTTTCCCTAGTCTACTGAGAAATTGATTAAGTAATTTTCATGTAAATGCAAAGTCTAAGAGTTTCTTCTGAGTAATAAATCGTCAGGTGCTGATTAGCCTATGAAAATTCAGTGCAGCATCTTAATGCTTGGATAAATTGCCTGCCACTGGAAATACACTTAAAATTAAATGTTTCTATCAAAATGAATGGGATTGAGTCATTGGCATAAAGTGGTGAAAGCTGATTAACTTTGCTCCCTGGGACAGCCCTGTTATTTGTGTATTAGTTTTATTCATTTTCCCACCTTTCCAACATGGTGCTGATCCTTTTTCTCCTCTACCTTCTCCTCCTCCTTCCTACCTTCTTAGTTACATTACCAGAAGACCATTCCTTGAATTGTGTTGCATTTCTTTTTTCCTTCATGCTTCTTGAATGCCTCTGTCTCCCAAACATCCACTTAATCTATCCTCCACCTTGGGGGTCACCATCCTCATCAAGGCTACTGCCATCTCGTCTCAACAGCCTCCTAACCATGCAGAGGAAACCTTGTTCCCTTTCAGTCTGATCTCACCGGGAGCTAGAGTCATTCTTATCATGAACAAATGGAATCTTGACACTCCCAGTCTTAAGACGTCTCTGTGGCTTATCCCTTCTCATGGGAGGATGACCACAATCTTCACTCACGATCCCGCCCTAGATACTAGTTGGTGCTCTCAGCCACCGGGCAGTTGCCCTCCTGTCTGTGTCAGGATTTTCCTTGGGCTGTTTTTCTTCCCCCTAAGCTTCTCTTTCTACCCCATGGAGTAAACACTTAGCTTTATAAACTCCCATTTGGAAGTTCTTCAGACTTTCTGATTGAAGTCATGATGGATCTTTCTTCTCACAGCTTGTGATGATCTATTTCACTGGTGATTTGATGAGTGTACAGTTGCTGTGGTGGACTCTGGCTCAGTGACAAAGGGATCCATGCTGGGTTTGCTCACTGTGAGGCCTGGTCAAGCCCTTTCCAATCTCAAGTGACAAGTACTTCCTATCTGTTTATCAGAGTCATGGCTCCAACTCCTCTGCACGCTAGGCCATCTTCTTAGATATTTTCTGCCCACTGGGTTTCCCTTTTCTTTCTGGATCATGCTTTGCTAAAGTTCACGTCAAATATAAATTTGCCACTGTGTGAGACATGATCTTCCTCTTCTCCATACCTGAAATATTGAAGAGCTAAATTGTCTGGGATGAATTTTGTGATGAGTGTGCTAAGTTATGTTATTTGAACTCGCCTTTAATGGATAGACAAGCCATTTAAACATTATTGATTAAATAATAACAAGTGATTCTTAAAGTGTATCCTGTGGACCATTGGAAGTATGAACTTTTTATTACTGTTCTGCCCTGAGAGTAAGCATTTAGAACCTCTTATGACAAGTTGATGGTTTCATTTCCTTCTGTTGAATCTAATAGGAATCCAGGCTTGCATTTTGTATGCCTTTGTCTTTTTCAATGCCATGTTTACAGGAATTCACTTTTATTACATTTTACAAAAGTGTCAGTCCACGATGAATTGGAAATAGAAGTATTCCTTCTCACAAATAAAAAAACACTGGTTTCAGTGGATGTTGTGTTCAGAGTTGGTCAGCTCACCTCCATACCCACTCTCCCTACAGGCCCCTCCCTTCCCCTCTTACTCTTCTCCCAGTTTCAGGCTGAAGTACCTGGTTAGAGTGTTGAGACTGGTCTTTCTTCAGTGTCCCGCATTTGGTTTTACTGCAAATCTCGGCAGCCCTCCTTCCAAAATACACGGACACTACTGTCGCCAGTCCATCAGGGCCAACATAACACATGTCTGCTGAATTAATTGTCTAACCGGGATTTTCATCTCTTTTTGCTGTAATCTGACTGGTTATATAAGATGATCTTTCAAAACAGTCTATAAGTTGCCTCTTTTCTTTTTCTTCTCTTCTCTTCTCTCCTCTCCTCTCCTCCCCTCCCCTCCCCTTCCCTTCCCTTCCCTCCCCT
>NW_027743125.1:0-14152 GCF_054177405.1 Leptonychotes weddellii | reverse complement strand
TGGTTTTTGGGGTGGGAGGGGTGACAAAATCTTACCCTTTCTATATATAAAGCACAGATACACATCCAGTACACAAACACAAATAACCCTGGTATTAACATTCCCTGGGAGGGAGGGCAATTAGGAAAAAAAATAAATCATCTTAAAAAGATAATCACCACCTTCTGTGGGGAGTGAGGATTAACAACAACAACAAAGAGATTAAGAAACACTGCTCCAGATCCACGGTTCTCAAACTTGGCTGCACACTGGAATCTCCCTGGGAGTTTAAAGATACTGATGCCCGGGTCACTCCCAGAGTTTCTGATGTAATTGGTCTTGGACGGGACCCGGGCTGGTTCATGTAAAAAAACCCCAGATGAGTCTAAAAGGCAGCCAAGTTTGGGGACCAATGCTCTGTACTACAGGTGATGTAAGTCCTCCCTCTTTCCACCCCAAGCTATGGCAGAGATGACTCACCCAACGTGAAATTCTTCCCCACAGAGCCCAGGTCTGACTTGGACTTTCTTCCATCCACTGGAGTTGATGTGTGGTGTGAAACCTATTTGCTATTCCTATTCTAGATGCTCCCTGGGGCTAGGACAGAATCCAAAACCACAGCCCAATAATTCAGCACCCAGAGGTTTTTTTTTATCACCCTTTAGTTTTACATCCCCTCCTTTCTCTTTTATCGATCAAGGAGAAGGAGAGTAGAGAACCAAAACTGGTGGTGAGTGAAGAGAAAGAAGGAAATTTGCTGAATGTGTAAAGGCATCTTTGGTTGTACCTGGGAAGGGCTGAGTGATACTCCATTTTTGTTATGAAATAAGACAGTCAAATTGCCTCTTTTGGATATGAACGGACAAATCCACCAGGTCAAGGACTAATTCCACAGGTCCCATTTCATTGCAGTCCTCCTCTTTTAAAGGATAGTGGTTCAGTTTTATGCTAGCGTCTATGGTTAAAATGGGAACTATTTAGCAGGGATTAATATCAGGTTTTAGTAAAGCGAGATCTTCAAATGAAAATTCCAAGGAAATAATTTCAAGAGTAAGACTTTCTGACTAGCTCCTCAAATTTAAAAAATGAGGTCTCTTGAGGTAAATATCAACAAATGCATCCTGCAAGAAAAGTTGGGTGCCAGAAAAATGCCCATTTCCCTTGAATCTGATGGTTGAACAGAAACCTAAAACTTGATACTATTTTGGTCACTTAAAGGAATGTGAACCATTCATATACACATTTATACATATGTGTGTGTACCTGCATGTGTATATGAAATAGTCATCAGTTTTGGGAAATGAAGTGGCCAATGAAGATTGGGAAAGATGCACACGTCATCAGTCATCAGGGAATTGTAATAAAAATAAAGTCACGCTAGATGGGCAAAGTTTAAAAAGCTGGGAATACCAAGTTCTGGAGAGATGCAGGATGATAGGGTCTCTGGTCTAGTGATAGTGGGAATGCAAAATTAGTTCAGTGACTTTGGAAAGACAGCATTACCTAGTAAAGATGAAGATACACATACCCTATGACCCAGCAATTCCACTCCCAGAGATTTCCTCCTGAGAAATGTGCTCACGTGTTGTTGGAAGACACGACAATGCTCACAGCAGCACTATCTGTAATAGCCCCCATGGAAAGAATGCAAATGCTCATTCGGGAAAGAATGGATAAGTAATTGTGGAGCATTCACAAATGTACTACCACCATATGGTAATAAAACTGATAAACTATTTCTCTGCATAACATGGGGGACTCTCACCAACATAATGGTAAGCAAAGACAAAATGACTCCTTCCACATAAATTTCAAAAACAGGTCAAATTAAACAATAATGCATAGGACTGCACATATAGGCAATAAAACAATAAAATGAAGCAACGAAATGATTATCATGAATGTCAGCATAGTGGTTAGGGAAGAGCAAGGTGGTTGTCATCATTAGGGAAGGGCATGCTGTGGGAGAAGTGAGGGATTCCAAGCACACGAGTAATATCCTACTGCTTGACCTACGTGTCAACCACATACAGGGGTGCTCGCTTTATAGTTATTTGTAATCCATTTGTGTGTGCTTTTCTGGATGTAAATTTTATTTCATGAAAAAAAATTGGCTTCTAAACTTGTTTTCCTTATGACTTATATATCAATATATTTATATTGAAGGGGAAGTCGAACAGTCCCAGAATGGAGAAGAGCTCAGCAATAGACTTTGGAAGGTACAGAAGAACTCCAGCGATTATGACCCGAGGGACCCTTTCCATAGTGTATGCTCATCGGACACCATGCTCAATTTCCTCTGCTCTGGGCCTCCCCCTGAAGATCCCAGTTCTCAGAAGACAGGATAGAACTGGTCTGGCCATGTGCTCAAATGGTCATGTGACCTGCCCCACCAGAGCCACATGGAGTCAGGGAGACAGAGAGGAAGGAGAATGTGCAGATGAAAACCACCTATGCCCACCACAAGCTGGACACTGCCAAAGCCAGAACTGGAAATCACCAAGATCCAAGAAAGTGTGCAGCCAAGAATCCCAAGCAAAAACAAGATTGATTCGTTTCTTGGATCATAATGGAATTGTTCCTGGAATTCTTCCCACAAAAGGAAAGCAGTTAATTCGTTTCGTTTTGTTGACCGCTGGACTCAAGGCTTGGAGAGCGGAAGTGACGTGAAAATGGTGAACAGTGCCTAGAGGAAAGATTCTTCCCACTGACAGTGCCCTAACTCATTCTCTCTCTTCTCTCTGAGAAACGGTCACTCTGAGCACCCCTCTTCCTCTTCACAAAACCCAACTTCAAACATCCTTTAGGGTTTCCTCTCTTGTGTACTCCATGGTGCACAAGTAACAGAAACGAGGTCAAATTTGGTTAAGAAATGCCAAGAATCAGTGCTCTTGTTTGCTGGGACCTCAAGGCAGAGGACTTATCTACAGTCTCCAACTGCTACAGGGGCTTCATTTCACTGAGTGGGGGGAGATTTGTAAATTGGGGGACTGGGGCGGAGAGGGAGGCAGGAAATATTACCATGCCAGGAAGAATCCTGACCACCTCCATTATTCATTCTGTATCAAGCAATCAAGATGATTAAAAAACAAACCAACAAACAACAACAACAACAACACCAAAAAACCAAAGAACCATACGTATGAACATACCCTTCCTACAGCCCTACCTGAACTCTGAAAGGCTCTTCACCAAATGGTGAGAAACCATGCATTTTTGAAGCAGAATGATCGCCTCAGCTATAGAGACCAGTTTGGAAACTGCATCATAATAACGTTTAAATTAAGCACGAATATCTTTATTCATGAGTCTGGAGTCCTAAGAGTGAGGGTGTGGGTGCCTGTATTCTTAGTTCATTCAGCAGCCACGTTAATCATAAAACACTCAAATACATATTTGGTCTGCAGTTAGCACCTATTTCCCTGGAGCCTAGTGTACTTTATAAAATGTAAGTTCGTTAGCATTATAAAAGAGCATCCTTTAGCACCATGTCCCACAGTTACCACCGAATCTACTCTAAAACCCAAAGATCTGCCCTGCTTTGAGCAAAGGCTCCTTTATTGATGGCTTCTGTGGATAGAGCTGACATCTGCCCTCCCCTATCTGATCTCATTATTTCAGATCCATATATCCTGGCTGGCTTTGCCTCCTCTCAGTCCTCTTGTCACATAAATGCGATTGTTTCATTGCTTCCTTTCTGGGAGCTGGGGTATTGTCCGGGCTCGGCTTGCCTGTGTGTTTAAGGACGAATACCTAAGCCCCCCGGTGAGGATCTAAAACCCCGGGGAGCCCGTCATCGGTTGACCTCCTCCTGCCGGGGCCATTTTTCTTGAGGACTTCTCTTGGGGCCCTGAACAGGACGCTCCAAATTGGGCCCCGAGCGCGCTTGGCAGGCACTTGGCAGACAAGTCCCTCAATTGTTGCTGGAGACCCCAGGTCGCTTTGGGGCGGAGCGCGCCTTTCAGGAACCCAGGAGGCTGGGACGCGCATTCCGATGAGAGGGGAAACGTGCTGGGGAGAAGGCAGGCCTTGATGTATGCCCCGGTGGACAAAAGCTGCTAGTGTCAGCTTGATTTGCAAGATCAACATTCATGAGTTTGGCTGCTTAGAAAGGGGGATTATCTGCAAACCCGAGCCTGAAAGGAAGCCATAAATAAGTGATTTCACACTACCAAGCAGGAAGAATATCACCCCTCCTAAATTATTCCGAACAGCATGTTCGGCCCCTCCTAGGTTCCCACCACTGGCAAGCCCTCGGGGTGGTGTGCTCAAATGGTGGGCCTCTCCGAGCCCGAGCCTGGCGATGAGTTTGTGTAAAGGGCCAGGGCGCAAGGTGCCCAAGCATTGCCGCTTCGCTTCCCAAGATCCACTCCGGGTTTTGCTTGGTGCTGCTCCGTTCCAGGCCCGGCGAGCTCCAGGCAAGGCTTTCCGTGTCGTCCCTCCGCCGCCTCTAGGCAGCGCCGCTGGGGATCCCGGGCTGAGCTCGCCACAGATGCACATTTAAAAACGTGCTGCAGAGTGCATCCCGCATCAAAGGCGTTGGGAGGCTCTTTCATCAGCTGCCTAAGGAGGGACACACTCCCAGCTACCCTCATTTGTAGCTCGGTTTACTCTGAAATGTAAATGTACCCCCTAACGCCAAAAAAAGGGTGGAAGGTGTTTCCCCCACTCCTTGCACCCGTTTTCTCCGTTCACCTCGCTCTCATCCCTCCTTTGTGTGCGCCCGGCTGTGTTAACCCTATGAGGAGCTCCTCGCTCCTGCCTTCCTTTCTCCCCAGTGCGTGTCGTCTGGGCTTGTGGCTGATTTCGTCGGGCCACCACGCCCTCCTCCCCGTTCCTGGAGGAGTTGTGCTGTAGGACAGACACGGACAGCCCCAGATGTTGGATGTCACCTGTCACCGGAGCGCTGAGGTGTGGGGAGTGCTGCCAAGGCAAAGCTGGTGACGTCCCACTGCCGCCTGAGTCTCGCGCACCCCCCCCCCCAACTTGCAGGCCTGGCGTCCAGTCTCCTGGAACCCATGCTTAGCATGCCTGACTGACCCTCAGCTGCTGGGCTGCGGGCAGGAGGCTGGAGAGGAAATGGCTTCAGAGCCGCCCACCCCCCACGCCCTTCTAGAATGGTGCCCGGAGGTTTGATGCACACAGTTACCCAGCAAGCAACTGAGCAGGAGGGCTTCGAAATGACTCCATTTTAAAAATCTTTTCCCCTTTCCTTGGGAGCCCTCACTGTTAGGGAATGATTCCAGCCTTTCGGAGAAAGTAAGGGGGGTTAGGGAAAGTGGGGTTTAGGTAAGCTGAGGGGGCAGGGGAGGGAAGGAGCTGAGACATACTTAGTGACACTTTAAGGAGGAAGCTTTGTTCTTGGAGGATTCATTTTTGTCAGGAAGGGCAGAACTAGGCAACATGTTTGTACTGGGCACAGGTAAGGGCCTGTAAAGTTGTCAAGGCCTTGGGGGACAAGGGTCTGCACACTCAAACCATGGGGTTCAGGAAAGAAGGTGATGCTAGGAACCTGCAGGGCCTGCGCTTGGGCTGGGGCAGAGCACACCAGAGAAGGGTCTACACTATGTGTCAAGTTCACTGTAGACACAGGACTCACTGATCAGTGTGGGCTCTCTGTTAAAAGACACAGATGTTCGCTGAATGAATGTGAGACTCTGCATAGAAGCCTGCTAAGTCTCCCACGCTCAAGGAAATCAGTCCTTGTTGACAGTACTGCACTTTGGACAGCTGGGAGATCCCAAGATTCCAAGGCATCCCTGTCCTGGGGGAGGTCCCATCAGAAGCTCTTTGGGGAATGCCCATCACGGGTTACCCCAAGAGGCTATTGCCGGTTTATACGCAGCACCCAGTGCAGACATCTCTAGTTGGCCCGCCGACCCCGTTTGATCACTTTGATAAAGGTTTCTCCGTAAAAGCTTTGGGCTTTCTGTAAATTCCAACATTTATATGCACAAGTCAACTCACTGCAGCATTACCGTAATTGCAAACTACTGGAAACTACCTAAATGTCCAAACAGAAGAGATTGGTTGTATCAGCTATGGTAGACACGCAAAATGGAGTAGTATGTAGCTGTGTAAAAAAAAAAAAAAAGAAGAGGAAAAGAAGTACAAAGCAGATCTAAATGGAATGACAATGTTTTCCAAAATATATTAAGTAAAGCAAGCAAAGTGCAAATAAGCACATGTGTAAGCACAAAGTGTGTTGGCTTTTGTGAAGAAAGGAAAAAATGAGAAAATTATACATACCGCATATCTTTAAAAAATATACAGGAAGAATAAAAAAATTCAGAAAATGAAGAAGTGGGACGAAAGGAGTCACCTAGAAGGGGTATGAGAGGAACAAGGTGGAAGAGGTACGAGAGGGAATGATAATACTTCCATGCATACTTTTCTGTATGATTTTGATTTTTTGGAAGTGTGTGTTAATGTACTATGTATTTGAAAAGTGAAATTAAACCAACAAGTATGGGAACGGAGAAAAATAGTAAAATTCAAAGTAAACTGAAAAAAAAATTGAACCAAACTGCACCTTAAGCAAATAATGACACTGAAAAGGAAAAAAATAAAAACGAATCCAAGATCTTTATGAACCACCTCTGTCTATGTCCAACTCTGGTGGGACGGGGGTTGGGGAGAGCAGTAAACAAATGCTCAACTCTTTTTGCTACGTTTGTTTCTGTAATGCAACAGGGCAAAGTGACGCTGAAATTATTTTAGATGTTTTACAGCACTGAGCAAATGAGTATGTCGATGTTGGGAGCTGGCTTTTTCACCGTGGAAGAACAGAGTTATAAACACAGCAAGGGCGAAGATAGAGACATAGGAAGGAAGGTCTGTGATTGGAGCTATAGAGAGAGGAGGCTCCTGATTTCTGAGATACACGTGTATGCATGTTTATGTGTGTATTGATGTGACATGTGTAGGGTATATAAATCCTGGCTCCATCCCTTGAAACAGAGATATCCCAGAAGCAACAAGCACAACTTCCACTTAGCTCTTCACCTTCCAGTGCAGTTTTCTGACTAAAAGGAACCAGGGCTTCTCAGAGAAATGACTGTTGCCAGAGCTGAGCAGGAAAGGTGCAAGAGGCTGGAATATTTTTTTGGTAATTGAGGTGAAATTCACATTGCATAAAATTAACCATTTTCAAGTGTACCCTTCTGGGGCATTTAGTACATTCACAAGGCTGCGCAACCACCACCTCTCATTAGTGAGAGCCGGGATCATCTTATGTAGGATGTAAGGAAGAGCTCAAAATGTAATGGGGCCCTGTCATAAGAAAAGAGGCACTAGCCTGGAGGGGCATCCACTGCCTAAGTCTGTGACAAATTGAACGCCAAAATAAGAATCGTAACGAATTACAAACCTTTGAAAGAGAAAAGGAAAATCCATGAGTCCATACGCTAACAAGCAGAGAAATAAGCAAATGCCTAAGAAGATGTGGCTCTTCTCATAATAGGATATTGTTAGGGACTGAATTGTGTCTCTCTCAGATTCCTATGTTGAAGCCCTAATTCCCAGTATGACTGTATACAGAGATAGGGTCTTTAAGAAAGTGAGTAGAAGAGGTCATCAGGGTGGGGACCTAATGTGAGAGGACTGGTATTCTTATAAGAGAAAGAGACCCCAAGGGCATGTGCACACAGTGAAAAAGCCAAGTGAAGACACAGCAAAAAGATGGCCACCTGCAAGCCAAAAAGAGAGGCCTCAGAAGAAATCTCCCCTGCCAGCACCTTGATCTTGGACTTCCTAGCCTCCAGAACTGTGAGGAATAAATTTACGTTGTTTACAAGTCATCCAGTCTGTAGTATTCTTTTACTGCAGTCTGCATTAAGACAACACTCCGAAGAGGAAACACGCCTTATATAATATTTGGCTGATAATGTATAGCCAGAATCCAATAATGAGGAAACATCACACTAACCCCAAACAAGGAATATTTAGTTTTAAAAAGGTAACCATGTTTTCAAAAATTAAAAAAAAAAAAAAAAAGGAAAGATTGAAGAATATGTCAACTAAATGCAATATGTGATTCTACACAGGATCCTGTTCTAGAAACATTCCTGGTGTGGTAGGCAGCCTCCAAGATTGTCCCTTATTATAACCCCATCTCTTGGGATGCGCAGGCCTTGTGCAATCACCTCCCATGAATGTGGGCTGGATTTACTGACTTACTTCTAATGAATAGAAAATGGCAGAAGTTAATGGAATGTCACTTCAAAAATTAAGTTACAAAAGAAAAACAAAAAAACAAAAAACAGACTGAGGCTCCCATTTGGGGGGCTTGTTCTCTCTCCCATTCTAAGGTAGATCAGCTGCAATGTTGGGAACTGCTCTATGGAGAGGCCCAGTGGCAAAAGTGGGTGAAGGCCTCTCTGGCCAGTAGCCAATGAGGCTCTAGATCCTATTCATAACCACGTGAGTAAGCACAAAAGTGGATCCTCCCTGAGTCGAGCCTTTGAAGGAGACCACATCCCTAGCTTCCTCTTGATTTTGGCCTGATGACAGAGGCGTAGGACCCAGCTAAGCCACATCTAGACACATCTAACCCCCCAAAAACATGAAATCATAAATTTTGGTTGTTTTAAACTGCTAAGGTTTGGAGTCATTTGTTAAGCAGCAATATAAAACTAACACATAGTGTCAATTGACAAAATTGCATATGGCGTATGGATAGATTATACATCATAGCTGGAGAAAGAACAGTCTTCTCAATAAATGGTGTTGGGAAAACTGGACAGCCAAACACAAAAGAATGAAACTGGGCCATTATCTTACACCATGCCCAAAATCAACTCAAAATGGATTAAAGATGTGAACACAAGACGGGAAACCATGAAACTCCTAGAAGAGGACACAGGGATAAGCACCTTGACATTGGTCTTGGTGATGGTTTTTTGGCTTTGACATCAAAAGCTAAAGCAACAAAAGCAAAAACAAACAAATAGGATGACATCAAACTAAAGAGTTCTTCTGCACAGCGAAGAAAACCATCAACAAAATGAAAAGGCAACCTATGGAATGGGAGAAAGTATTTGCAAATCACATATGTGACAAGGGGCTAATATCCAAATTATATAAAGAACTCATACAACTCAACAGGAAAAAGAAAATCTGATTAAAAAATAGGCAGAGGATTTAAATATTTTTCCAGAGAAGACAGCCAGATGGCTAACAGGCATAAGGAAAGGTGCTCAGCATCACTCATCATCAGGGAAATGCAAATCAAACCACAAGAAAATATCCCCTCACACCTGTCAGAATGGCTAGTATCAAAAAGACAAGAAATAACAAGGGTTAGCGCAGATAACGGAGAAACAGGAACCCTCATGGCACAGCCACTCTAGAAAAGAGTATGGAATGTCCTCAAAAATTTTAAAATAGAATTACCCTATCATCCAACAATTCTACTTCTGGGCATATATCTGAAGGAAATGAAATTATAATTTGAAAAGATATCTGTACCCCCATGTTCAGCACAGCATTATTTATAATAGTCAACACATGGAAACAACCTCAGGGTCCACCGATGGATGACAGCTTAAAAAATGTGATGTGTGTGTGTATGTACACACACACACAAATATTATTTGGTCATAAAAAAGAAGGAAATCTTGTCATTTGTGACAACTTGGATGGACTATGAGGCCATTATGTTAAGTGAAATAAGTCAGAGAAAGAGAAATATTGTATGATCTCATTTATATATATGTGGAATATGTAAATTAAAAAATTTACCAAACTCCTAGATACTGGGGGACTGACAGTTGCCAAAGGCAGGAGGTATGCCATAGATAAAATGGGTGAAGGTGATCAAAAGGTACAAACTTCTAGAAGCAAATGAAGATGGCTGCAATTTGGTTTTTTCCCCATTTTTAACTGATTTTTATACAGTATTTATTATAAATCTCAATCGATTGATCCTCACAGAAGGCTTTTGTTCAGTTTCACCAAACTCTTTTTATCCGTACTCAACTTACGGTTATAATTCAATCACAGTATGATCAGACTAGGCCATGAATAAATGTTTACTATCTGATTTAGCAAAGAGTTGCTTGTTATTGAAGAACATGGGTAGTTCCGATCTGAACGTTATTTTCTTTTACATTTAAGACCAAAGTCAAACAACAAAGACATGTGATAATTTGTCAACGACATGAGATAATTCTTTGCTCAATCTGATAGTTTTCAAATACTGGAAGAAGATGCCTTCCCTCCACTTTTTGGGTGCTATTTACAATGTATAGCTACAGACATGATACACTTTTATCTCTGTTAACATTTTCTCCATCACTCAAGTCTAGAAAATAAACACAACAAGAAGAAAGCCCTGGGGAACCTGGGTGGCTCAATCGTTAAGCATCTGCCTTCGGCTCAGGTCATGATCCCAGGTTCCTGGGATCGAGCCCCGCATCGGGCTCCCTGCTCAGCGGGGAGCCTGCTTCTCCCTCTGCCCCTCCCCACCCTCGTGCTCTCTCTCTCAAATAAATAAATAAAATCTTTAAAAATAAATAAATAGGGGCACCTGGGTGGCTCAATCGTTAAGCATCTGCCTTCGGCTCAGGTCATGATCCCAGGGTCCTGGGATCGAGCCCCGCATCGGGCTCCCTGCTCGGCGGGGAGCCTGCTTCTCCCTCTCCCACTCCACCTGCTTGTGTTCCCTCTCTCTGTCAAATAAATAAATAAATCTTAAAAAAAAGAAGAAGAAGAAGAAAGCCCTGATTTGTAATGTTTGCTCCCATCATGGACAGTTCCAAGCTACCTACAGGATGTCACTGAACATAGTTTGGAAGAGGGGTGCACCATTATACAGTATTTCTACCATACGGATATAATAGCCATAAACAACTTCAGGAAACAACTGTATCAAGTTGATCACTTTACTCTGGGTAAGATAGTATATTTATTCTTAAAACTTACCCACCTGCCACTGTTATATTAGGTAAAGGGCCATGATATTTGCACACACGCACACATATATATACAAATACATATATGAGAGACAGAGTAAAGAAAGAAGAGTGTGTAAGCATAAATGATAAAGCAAGTGGGGAAAAATGTTAACACGAAGTGCAAACGTATCTGGGTTAAAGGATATATATGGGTATTCTCTGTACTATCTGTGCATCCTTTCTGTACATCTGAAATTATTTGGAAATAAGTTTTTTTTAAATCAGATCGTGCTAACATCTCTTTAACAAAATATATACCAATAAAGAACCCATGATTCTAAGTTGCCAATGGAAAATGACCCATAACACCTCACTTTTTCTTTTTCCTACTTCAGGTACACCTTATAGGGTTTTTTTTTAATCACCCATGACATCAAAAGAGAAGCAAAATTCTGGATACAATCTGTGTCTATGAATCTCCTATGTTCTATGTCTTTCCTTAAGTTGTCTGTTTTATAATTTCCCTCTTCAGGCCAGCGTTCTTAGTAACTTTGGATAGTTACCCCTCCCAGGTTTTTCTTCTTTTTAAATTTTTACAACAGCTTTATTAAGATAGAATTCACATAACTGTAAAATTTGCCCTTTTAAAGTGAATAATTCAGTAATTTTTGATTTAGTAAGTTGTACAACTGTCAATATTATCTAATATTAGAACACTCTCATCACTTCCCAAAGCAACCCCATCTGCACAGACTAAGCAGTCATTCCCCACTCCCTGTTTCCCCCAGCCCCTGGCAACTCCTCATCGGCTTCCTGCCTCTACAGATCTGCCCATTCTGTAGATTTTATGTAAATATCATCCTACACTATGTCACATCCTGTGTATGTCTTTTTTCATTTAGCATACAGTTTTCAGGGTTCATCCATGTAACAGCATGCATGTATCAGTACTTAATTCCTTTTTATTGTTGGATATTCTTCTAGATGGATCTAATATAATTTGTTTATCCATTCATCTGTTGACGGACATTTGGATTGGTTCCACTTTTTGGCTTCGATAGATAATGTTTCTAGGAACACTTGTGTGTGTGTTTTTGCATGGAAATCTGCTTTCCATCCTTTTGGGTATCTACCTAGAAATGGAATTTCTGGGTCATATAGAAACTCTATGTTCAACATTTTGAGATTCTTTCCAGGTTTTAATGTGCTTTCAGGTTATGTTTTCTTCTCCTGAAGTGTCTTAGCCCATCTTATAGCATTGCTGCCCTGTATATGTTTGTTTTCCTGAATTTCTCTTTGTAGCTTTATGACAGGCATACTTCCTCCTGAATTAAAATAGTTTATGAGCCAGGACCCCAAGGGTACAAGCTCAGTCTTTCCTCATCGATGGATCCCACTGAAGGACATCTTTGTCTTTCCCTTCCAATGAACGGCTAGTTAGACTCGGTGTAAACCATTCTGGCACGTGCCATTTCCTGCCTAGGACCACATTTTAAATATCTCAAGAGTATACCTTGCCTTTCCCACAGACCCATGAGCTCCTGGGAAATAAGGTTCACTCATTATCTTTCTTTCATGTCTTTCACCATGCTTAGCCAAGTATGTGAGTTAATGAAATGCTAAATACTAAGCAGGGACTGTATTTTATACTTCTTCGAAGTCCTTCACAGCACTTAGTTAAGTGTTGGGTACATAGAAGGTATTTAATATGAAATAAATTGATTTTAAGTTCCTAAGACTTTGCCCTAAAATTCTAATTTGGGGATTCTTAGCAAGACTCCCACTTGACAAATCTACTTATGGCAATCAGCATGTTCATTCCCCCTGGCACCCTAGAAAGATTTCCATTTCTCTACGCAGATGATGCCAACGCATTCAATATCAGTCTTCTAGTGGCGGGGGATGGGGAGGAGAGAGAAATGAGCAAAGCATTTCTCTCTTTTCTCCTGCTCCATACCAACTTCTCTTGACAAAATCTGCCTCTTCTTTTTTTCTACCTTTCCTCAGGGTACCACTTCTTAATATTTTTACTAATTCACTCCTTGAGGCACTAAAACCTAGTAGTGGACATACAATAAGTATACATGATCAAGAGCAAAGCCAGAAACCATAGTCTAAGTATCACAGGAGAGTTACAGGTGAGTCCTACAGGCTCTAAGGATTCGGCGGGGGTGTGGGGGGGGGGTAATTTTTCCTGAGAACTCAGGTGGCCAAGGATGGTTTCCTGGAGGCAGGTTTGAATTATATCTTAAAGGAAGGTGTGAAAACTAACTGCAACATTCGGGGAAGGGTCCACACAGGACTGTCCTCACTTCTGAGACCTACTTTAAGTTCAGTTATTTCCCAAAACCACTCTCCGTTTTGAGAAGTCATCAAAAAGGCCCACAGAACTCAATGAGAAGCTATTACAGATTTATATATATATAAAGTTTATTTTACAGAGGAAGGATATAGATTAAAATCAGCCAAGGGAAGAAATGCATAGGACAGAGTCCAGGAAAAGTACCAAATGCAGAGTTTTTAGCTCTTCTCCCCCATGGAGTCAGGAAAGTGTTCTTTCCCTGGCACTGATGTGTGACAATGTACACCAAGTGTTAACAACCGAGGACGCTCAGCAGAGCCTTGGTACCCAGTCTTTATCAGAGGCTCCATCACGTAGGCATGGTTGACCAAAGCCCACTTGGCTGATCTCAGTTTTTTGGGGAGGTCAAGTTGATACTATATGACCCAAAGCCCCTACTCTAAGTCACACTGTTGGTGTGGCTCAAAGTCCCAACCCAAAACTCGTCTTGTTACCATCTGGCCTGACCCAAGACCGCCAAGCAAACAAAGACACTCTTATCAGGCATAATACTCCAAAGGCTTAGAGATCCCCTCCCATAAGCTGAAGGGAAAGGCTAGACCTCTCTTTGGGCAAGGTTAGATTCTTCACTATACAGAAGGGGAGAATTTGATAAGCCTCTGTTCAGAACAATAGTGAATCACCTAAGAGTGTATGGTCAGTAAGCCTAAGACTCCATTCTTCTTAAAAAAAAAGGGTGGGAATTTGTCAGTTTTGCAGATAATTTTTTTTTTAAAGATTTATTTATTTATTTGAGAGAGCAAGAATGAGAGAGAGAGTACATGAGAGGGGGGAGGGTTAGAGGGAGAAGCAGACTCCCTGCCGAGCAGGGAGCCCGATGCGGGACTCGATCCAGGGACTCCAGGATCATGACCTGAGCCGAAGGCAGTCGCTGAACCAACTGAGCCACCCAGGTGCCCGCAGATAATTTTTTTTT
>NW_027743124.1:0-306 GCF_054177405.1 Leptonychotes weddellii | reverse complement strand
GATGGGTGACAGGTCTAAGACGAAGCAGTGTGAGCGCCACCCAGCCATGTGGGAAAATCTGTCCCATTCCAACGTATGAGACAATAAAATCCCCTTTCTCAACCTTCCTTTTGTCCTCCCTCCTCCCTTCCTTTTTTCCTCTCTTCCTTCCTTCCCTAAGTTGGTTTGAATTGTATTTCTACCACTTGCAACCAAAAGAGCCCTGAACATTTAAAAAGTGACTTGGAGAAATCACTTAGAGGGAAAGTGGGTTGAGGGGCAAATGGGACATACAGAAGTGTTTTCGTTTGCTGAGCCCCTGAGAGG
>NW_027743123.1:0-306 GCF_054177405.1 Leptonychotes weddellii | reverse complement strand
GAATATGATCCTCCTGCTGGAGGAGCAGTGGCCGGACTGAACCGCGGATCACGGTTTATGACAACCCCGAGCTGGGAGCCCGCGCCTCGGCTCTGTCTCTGCAGCCGGCTTCCCTGCTCCGATACCTGGGAGCTCTGCCACACTCAGTCACCCCTGGTCTTCCTGTGATGCCGAGGGTCCTGAGATCACACTGTCCCAGCGAGGGTTCCACCCCCCGCTTAGCCACTGGAGCGGCCTCCCTCAGTGGAGTCGACCTGTAAAAGTTCCAATTTTGTGCTCTGCTGCTCTATCACTTGTCAGAAGCGG
>NW_027743122.1:0-306 GCF_054177405.1 Leptonychotes weddellii | reverse complement strand
GATTCAAATGCTGGGACTTCCCTCTGGCCTCCCCAGGCACCAGCTCTGCGCCTTTGGGAAAAATCATTTGACCCTTCCAGGCCTCGGTTTGCTCGTTGATAAAAAAATCATTCCTTCATTCATGCCAAAAATATTTATTGAACATTTGCCACGTGTCTGGTACTATTCCAGACCCTGGGGGTGCCGCAGGGCAGCACCGAGTGCCCGCAGTCATGGCGCTCACAGGACAATGATGGGCGGCGGCAGGTGGAGGGGGAGACAGAGCAGGGTACGCGGGTAGGTGGCCGGGATGCTGGGAAGAGGGGG
>NW_027743121.1:0-306 GCF_054177405.1 Leptonychotes weddellii | reverse complement strand
GACCCCTCCTGCTCTTCCTGTGTTCATATAACCGAGCATTTCACATCACACGTTTTCCCCTTATTATCTGAGGAGGACTCAGGAAATGGACACCAACAGTTAGGGCCGTGGCCTGCATCTCTTGCTTCCTGTCTTTGCAACCTTGTTGCTGGTTTGGATACAGAAAGAGGGGTGCTTTGTCCCCGCTCCGAATGCATGTGCAGCTGCGATTCTGGGTGATTTTTGTTTAAGGACGCAGGAGTTTGCTGAATGGGCGGCCCCCCGGAGTGTTGCATGTGATGGGTCATGCGGTGGCCGAGTGGGAGT
>NW_027743120.1:0-306 GCF_054177405.1 Leptonychotes weddellii | reverse complement strand
TTTATTTATTTATTTATTTTAAAGATTTTATTTATTTATTCATGAGAGACAGAGAGAGAGAGAGAGAGGCAGAGGGAGAAGCAGGCTCCCAAGGAGCAGGAAGCCCGATGCAGGACTCGATCCCAGGACCCTGAGATCATGACCTGAGCCGAAGGCAGACGCTT
The DNA here is from genome assembly GCF_054177405.1 of Leptonychotes weddellii. Lineage (NCBI taxonomy): Eukaryota > Metazoa > Chordata > Mammalia > Carnivora > Phocidae > Leptonychotes > Leptonychotes weddellii. The sequence goes on along the minus strand of NW_027743120.1, from coordinate 142 downwards.
AACCATCTGAGCCACCCAGGCGCCCTCTCTGCACCCTTTTAAAGTATTCCACTGGGGAACCTTCCCGTTCCTCAGCTCCTCCGCCCTGATCCTGCTCTCCAAGCTCCTGGGCCCTTGCTTGCTCTCCCAGGAGCCCCAGGAA
>NW_027743119.1:0-306 GCF_054177405.1 Leptonychotes weddellii | reverse complement strand
TTGCTGGAGTCACTGGCCGTGGGACCCGACTATGGGGAAGTATGGGGCAGGGCTGGGCCAGGGGGAGGCCCCACAGAGGGATCCATGGGGTCACAGCAAGCTGCTCTCCAGGCCAGTGTAGGTGGACTCTGTGCCTCAGGGCTGAGCACAGCCTGTGATGAGGGGACCGGAGCGGCGGCTGGATGGGCTTGCTCCCATGTGGGCCAGGTCAGGGAGGGGGAGGGCGTCGTGCGAGTACCTGTGTCTGCAGGTGGCTGAACTTCTTCCAGCAGCAAACACTGAGATGTTTTAGAAGGAGGGCCACCC
>NW_027743118.1:0-306 GCF_054177405.1 Leptonychotes weddellii | reverse complement strand
GAGGGATTTTCTTTTTACTTGTTGCTTCCAGATTTGCCTTTTCTTAATGTCAGTGACAACAGCCGGAACTGTGTTGCCCAATACAGTAGCCACTAGCCACATGTGGTTACTGAGCACCTTTAGTGTGGCTACTCCAAACTGATATGTCCTTTAACTGTAAAATGCACACCAGATTGTAATGATTTAGAAAAACAAGAAAGAAAGAAAAAAACGACACAAGAGTTTAAGGTATCTTCTTAATTGTCTATGAAATATATTGGATGTATTGGGTTATACAAAATATAATTTCACCTATTACTTTTTGCT
>NW_027743117.1:0-306 GCF_054177405.1 Leptonychotes weddellii | reverse complement strand
TACAGACCTATCTGTGTAACACCTGGGTCCCTTTGCCAACCTAGCCTTGGATTCTTAAATATTACCATATTCTATGCTGGTTATGGAAAATTTGCAGTCAATTCTGCGTATTTTACTGGTACTTAGTAAATAAGTAGAGAGTAGATAAGATGGGCTACAAAATAATTACCTCACAGGGAGATTGATAATATAACCAAAGACCTAAAATTTATTTCTAAAATGTAATTCACAGTCACCTGCATTTTTTTAAGGAATTTAAAGTCCCAGGGACGCCTTGGTAGCTCAGATGGTTAAGCATCTGCCTTC
>NW_027743116.1:0-306 GCF_054177405.1 Leptonychotes weddellii | reverse complement strand
TATGACTAAGGGAATTGGTAGGAAGTGGTATAGGAGTGAGCATAATTGTATGTCTAAAGACCAAGATCGATTGTGTATTTCCAGTGAGGGAGAGAACAGTTAGCTATATTTTTATATTTAGGTGTTCATCTCAAAACTAATTAAGGGATTTTTACCTTGTCTGTAGTCTTACTTAATAAAAAAAGAAAATTTGTAATTCTTTAAATTGACTTAGAGCAATTTTTTAATAAGGATTAGAAAATATTCTTTCATATATTAAATGCATTAATCAAGAAGCTCTTGTTTAGTTTGAGGATGGATTACTTA
>NW_027743115.1:0-306 GCF_054177405.1 Leptonychotes weddellii | reverse complement strand
ATTAACACATTTTTGCCTCTCAACAGTCCTAGGAAGGAGTCAGGGCCATCAATCAGTTTGTACATCACCCAGCATAGAGGGGAGCCTGGCTGGGGCCCCAGCAGGCTGAGACCAGAGCCTTGGCCTTGACCTCTGAACCATATGGCCTCAGGAGCACCTGGTTCAACATTCTTTTGGCCTTAGTGCACAGCATTTGATGGTGATGGTGGCAGTGATAATGATAGCAAGGATGCCACTGACAATTTTTTCTAAATCAAATGCTTGTATTTAAAATGTAGACTGAATGACTTCTCGTCAAAAATAATT
>NW_027743114.1:0-4616 GCF_054177405.1 Leptonychotes weddellii | reverse complement strand
GTGGGGGGCTGCGAGGGATGGGCTGCCTGGGTGATAGACATTGGTGAGGGTATGTGCTATGGTGAGCGCTGCGAATTGTGTAAAACTGTTGAATCACAGACCTGTACCTCTGAAACAAATAATACATTGTATGTTAAAAAAATAAAAAAGAGGAAGATAGCAGGAAGGGGAAAATGAAGGGGGGGAATCGGAGGAGGAGTCGAACTATGAGAGACTATGGACTCTGAGAAACAAACTGAGGGTTCTAGAGGGGAGGGGGGTGGGGGGATGGGTTAGCCTGGTGATGGGTATTAAAGAAGGCACGTACTGAATGGAGCACTGGGTGTTAGATGCAAACAATGAATCATGGAACACTACATCAAAAACTAATGATGTAATCTATGATTAACATAACATAAAAAAAATTAAAAAAAATTCTACATATATTCTGAATATAAGTCCAGTGTAAGATAGATAATAAACTTCATATGGAATATTAAGATCTTAGAAGTAAGTTTAAGTTTTAAGTTTAAATTTAAAGTTTAAATAATATTTCCATACTTCTAGATTCCATTTTGCTTTTCCTTCAATATGCCTGTATTACTTTATTCCATGCCAAAAAATATACATCTACACCATCACTTTTTAGTGGATGCAGAGTATTGTATTAGGATGAACATATTACACCTTTTTAACTCAAATGCTGATAATATATACTTACTTATACATGTTTTTGCTATTATAAACTAGGCTATGATAAACATACTTATGTATATATCTTTTATAGTTTCTTAAAAATTTATAAAATAGAATTGACAGTTCAAAGGATATGTATGGACTTTAGGCTCTTACATATTTCTAATTATCATCCCTAATGGTTATACTCTCACCAGCAGTGTATGAAAATGTACTTCTCCCCATCCTAGCCACATATCAATATTGGGTGTTAATAGTGATCTTTCAACTCCAACAGTGAGATTGACGTGCATCTCTCTGGTTTTTTGGCACCTCTCTGGTTATCAGGGAGGTGATAATCCTTTTCTCATGATTAGTGGCTATTCTACTGTATCTATTATTTTGTGAATTGCTTATCTGCTATTTTTTTTCCATTGGGGCTTCATCTGCATATTGATTCATAAGCGCCCTTTATATTTTAAAATTATAATTCCTTTGTCTGACACATACTGTAATATAACATGAAATGGTAAACCACAGAGTGGTAGAAAATATTCATAATGATTATTATCAAAAAAAAACTTCTAGACAATATAAGGAATTCCTACCAATAACATGCAAAAAAATTTCAAATGGGCAACAGACTTGAATACCTTAAAAAGAGAATATCTGAATGACCAATAAACAAAAGAAAAAAATGTTTAACCTCATTATTTTCAGGTAAATGCAAATTAAAACCACAGTGAGATACACCTACTAGAATGGCTTAAAGTAAAAAGACTGACCATAATGAAAGTTGGCAGGAACATGGAATAACAGATCTCTCACACACTGCTGATAGAGTTGTAAACTGATAGAATTAGTTTGGAGAACAGTTTGGCCTTATTTACACAAGTTGAATGTATGCATGATCTATGTCCCAGGAATTTTACTGCTAGATATATCTCCAGAATATATAAAGATATCGTGTGCCCCATGAAACATGTACAAGAATGTTCATAGCAATATTAGTCATAATACCCAAACTGGAATCAACCCAAGTTTTATTAATACTCAAATGGATAAATAAATTATAGTATAATTCAATCAAGAGAATATACTAAAAAAATGCATGAACTGTAGCTATATGCAGTAACACGTATAAATAACATGCATAAATATCACAATCATAATGTGAAGTGAAAAAAGCCAGGCACAAGGAACATAAATTGTTTAAGTCTAGAAAGTTAAGAAAATATGCAAAACTAACTATGACATTTAGATGTACACTCACATGGTAAAACCACAAGAGAAAAGAACAGGAGTGAATGCCATAAAAAGTTCAGGGCAGCAGTTAACCTTGCGGAAGGAGTAAGAGAACATATATTGGGAATAGACATGACGGGGCTTCCGGGGTGGTGGCCATTATTTCACCTGGGTGGTGGTTATATGGGGGTTTGTTTTGTGATAATTTACTGAAATTCACTTTTCTGTTTGTAATATTTTACAATGAAAAGTTAAAAGCAAATAGAAAATGTTATCCCTGGGGCGCCTGGGTGGCTCAGTTGGTTAAGCGACTGCCTTCGGCTCAGGTCATGATCCTGGAGTCCCGGGATCGAGTCCCACATCGGGCTCCCTGCTCAGCAGGGGGTCTGCTTCTCCCTCTGACCCTCTTCCCTCTCTTGCTATCTGTCTCTCATTCTCTCTCTCTCAAATAAATAAATAAAATCTTAAAAAAGAAAAAAAGAAAATGTTATCCCTGCGTTCAAAGGAATAGCACTTGGAATCAGTTCACACCCCTTCCCAGGGCTGCATTGCTTTGATTAGGCCTTCTGCCCCCGTCATGTTAGGCCTTCCCCTTTTTGCTCTCTGCTCCAGCACTCTGGCCTTCGCAGAAATACTCTCCATTCCAATCCCTCACGAAATCCTTGGGATCTGTCTCCCAATCATATCCCCAATCTGCCTGCTTCTCACCACCTCTACTGCTATCATTCCGGTCTAAACTAAAAATAATTTCTCTTCCCTTTACTCAGGGTGGAGAACAAGATCAATGAGGAGAGAGGCCAAGGAATTGGCAAGCCAGGGTTTGTGTCACCAAAGAGGGGGATCTTTGCAGATACTAAGAATAATGGCAGGAGTGACTGTGTGGGGAGAGGGACAGAGACTTGGGAGAACTGGGACCCAGGAAATAGGAGACGAGTGAAACCAAAGCAGGTCATTGGTGGCACAGTCTGTGTGATGTACCAGTGAAGTCTGGGGGCTGTTGGGAAGTAGGGAGAGGTTGTGGTTTCGGGAGCCACAACAAGCAGCCAGAAGGTGGCCTTCCCTACTCCGAGCCTGGTGGGACAATTACCCAACTGACAGTGTAAAATTAAGAAAACGGAGAAATTCTGTGAATTCCAAAGTCCTACAAATTATAATCAAGTATAGACAGGTAGCTAGCTAGCTGGGTAAGTAGTTACCTTTCCTTTGTAATTTTCTGCAAGCAAATTGCAAAGTGTTGTTTTCCCTGAAGATTGAGGCCCAAATATGAACACTTTAAATGGTGGTGCCGGCATAGGTGGAAGAAGATAGGGACGTGGGTTCAATAAAAATGTTTTTAATGCTTCTTCTGATGAAAGACAGTATATTTTACCTAGAAAACTTAAAATATGCCATAATCATAAACAACTGAAAAGAGGCGTGGACAGGTTTTCAAATTAAGTTTTGAAAATCTTACTTACCTCACAGAAAAATCTGGTAATCCTGGAAAAATGTTACCTTCTTTGAGAGTCACAGGACATGTTCGTCCCCATCGGCTTCTCTGCCATCTATATCTTGGTGCGATAAGTTTATAAGATGCCAGAGTACGGAACAGCTCATCCTATTAATAACAAATACAACACTAAAAATATGGGCATAGTTTTGCTATAATTACCAGGATTAAGTATTTCCTTTCTTATTTAATAGTGCCTTACTGTTTAAGAGATAATTTGGAAAGCAAATTTTGGCTTTTTTCTTAATTGCAACCATTCTGGGTGGCTCAGTCGATTAAGTATCTGCCTTCGGCTCAGGTCATGATCCCAGGATCCTGGGATCAAGTCCCTCATCTGGCTCCCTGCTCAGTGGGGAGCCTGCTTCTCCCTCTGCCTGCTGCTCCCCCTGCTTGTGCTCTCTCTCTGTCAAATAAATAAATAAAATCTTTAAAAAAATTGCAACCATTCTGTACTTGTCCAAAATTTAGTAAGACAAATAGTTAAGACCTTGTTTTAAATTTTATTTATTAAACTCTCACTTTTTACAGATGATATGATACTTTATGTGGAAAACCTAAAAGACTCCACCCCAAAACTGCTAGAACTCATACAGGAATTCAGTAAAGTGGCAGGATATAAAATCAATGCACAGAAATCAGTGGCATTTCTATACACCAACAACAAGACAGAAGAAAGAGAAATTAAGGAGTCAATACCATTTACAATTGCACCCAGAACCATAAGATACCTAGGAATAAATCTAACCAAAGAGGCAAAGGATCTGTACTCAGAAAACTATAGAATACTCATGAAATGAATTGAGGAAGACACAAAGAAATGAAAAACGTTCCATGCTCATGGATTGGAAGAAGAAATGTTGTGAAAATGTCTACGCTACCTAGAGCAATCTACACATTTAATGCAATCCCTATCAAAATACCATCCACTTTTTTCAAAGAAATGGAACAAATAATCCTAAAATTTGTATGGAACCAGAAAAGACCCCGAATAGCCAGAGAAATATTGAAAAAGGAAAGCAAAGCTGGTGGCATCACAATTCTGGACTTCAAGCTCTATTACAAAGCTGTCATCATCAAGACAGTATGGTACTGGCACAAAAACAGACACATAGATCAATGGAACAGAATAGAGAGCCCAGAAATGGACCCTCAACTCTATGGTCAACTAATCTTTGACAAAGCAGGAAAGAATGTCCAATGGAAAAAAGTCAGTCTCTTCAACAAATGG
>NW_027743113.1:0-306 GCF_054177405.1 Leptonychotes weddellii | reverse complement strand
CAGTTTATCTTCAGTTTTACAACAAACTAGTTAGTGTTTCAGGCTGCATCTCTCATCCACGATTCCTCTTTTATTATGGTGTCTCGCCACTGCAATGAGTAACACTACAAAACTAGATTCAAATTCACGAATTCCATGCTTGCCACAAAGCCATTCCTTCCTTTTTGGCCGGTCTGAGTTCTCTTGCACTTAAATTTGGGTTTGCCTTTCTTTGAGCCTTTGCCACAAAGTTGGGCCAGTAAAGAAGTGGTGCTTGCTTATGATGGCATTTGCACACAGCTGCTGAACTTGCTAACCAACAGCGTG
>NW_027743112.1:0-306 GCF_054177405.1 Leptonychotes weddellii | reverse complement strand
GGCTTTACCCTACCATCTGGTTCCAAACAGCCTTTGTGTCAAATTCTACGCATTTCCAAGCAAAATACCTTCAAACTCGCATTCTATAGGACTGCCTTCCCACCCATCACTCATGTGCTGGATTCTCAGATGCAGACAGAATGGTTTCTGCCTTCTCCTGAGCGTAGGGCTTATTTCTCACCTGATTTGGCTCCTATGGTCTGAAAAGTCTCTAGGTTTTGGCCAAGCTTCCTTTAATCCACCATTTTGCTAAAGACCAATAACCTTAGTTACAATAATTAAGCAGAGAAGGACAAATGCATATAT
>NW_027743111.1:0-306 GCF_054177405.1 Leptonychotes weddellii | reverse complement strand
TCACTCAGCATAATGGTTATTGGAAAATCACAAAGAATAATGTAACAAACTACAAAACTTTATGGTCGTGTTCTACCTACTAATTCAAATAAGATAAATGTTAGTTATTCATTTTCTATGTGTGTTTTGTTTTAACATCTCCACTGACTGTTTAATGCTTTATTGGTTTTGTTTGAATCTGTTGGTTGGTATATGCGTTTGGTTTAATATATTGACCGCATCACACTTATTGTAGCATTGGTAGAAGAGGACCTATGAGAATATATATGGAAAGGCCATATGGAGGTTCTCACGGAGAGATCTTGA
>NW_027743110.1:0-306 GCF_054177405.1 Leptonychotes weddellii | reverse complement strand
CAATATTTGTTCTTCCAATCCATGAGTGTAGAATGTTTTTTCCATTTCTGTGTATTCTTCAGTTTCTTTCATAAGTGTACTATAGTTTTCAGAGTACAGATCTTTAGGTTTATTCCTAAGAATCCTATGGTTTTTAGTGCAATTGTAAATGGGATCGATTCCTGGATTTCTCTTTCTTCTGCCTCGTTACTGTATAGAAATGCAACTGACTTCTGTGCATTGATTTTATATCCTGTGACTGCTGAATTCCTGTATCAGTTCTAGCAATTTTTTGGTGGAGTCTTTCAGGTTTTCTACATAGAGTAT
>NW_027743109.1:0-306 GCF_054177405.1 Leptonychotes weddellii | reverse complement strand
ATTCCTCTACCCCTCACCCCTGGCAACCACCACTCTATGCTTTCTATGAATTCAGTTATTTTAGATCCCACATATGAGTGAGATCATCTGTTATTTGTCCTTCTCTGACTTCACTTTTCATGTCCTCAAGGTCCATCTGTATTATTGCAAATGTCAGGACTTCCTTCTTTATTGTGGCCAATTAATATTGCTGTGTGTGGGTGTCACATTTTCTTTTTCAATTCATCCACTTGTGGACACTTAGGTTGTTTCCATGTCTTGACTATTATAAATAATGCTGCAATGAACATGGAGGTGCAAATCTCT
>NW_027743108.1:0-306 GCF_054177405.1 Leptonychotes weddellii | reverse complement strand
GGTATGTTTTGTGCAACTCAATATGCCCAAACGCCCTCATGTCAGCACGTAACCAGTACAAAGCATGTGATGGGGTCTCGCCCAGTGTCGCACCTTTCTGACCCAGTGTGATTTTCGCTCTTACCGTGCGTCTCAGTTTGGAGCAGCCCCTTCCAGGGCTCGGTGGCCATGTCTGGCTGACAATTGGCACCGGATCCGCTGGCTCAGTGTCCACATAAAGGGCGGAGGCTCCAGGTCACCACGGAGAATGGGAGGCTCTCCAGCACCAACCAGAGGCACAGGGGAACTGCACCCGAGGAGGCGAGC
>NW_027743107.1:0-306 GCF_054177405.1 Leptonychotes weddellii | reverse complement strand
ATTAACACATTTTTGCCTCTCAACAGTCCTAGGAAGGAGTCAGGGCCATCAATCAGTTTGTACATCACCCAGCATAGAGGGGAGCCTGGCTGGGGCCCCAGCAGGCGGAGACCAGAGCCTTGGCCTTGACCTCTGAACCATATGGCCTCAGGAGCACCTGGTTCAACATTCTTTTGGCCTTAGTGCACAGCATTTGATGGTGATGGTGGCAGTGATAATGATAGCAAGGATGCCACTGACAATTTTTTCTAAATCAAATGCTTGTATTTAAAATGTAGACTGAATGACTTCTCGTCAAAAATAATT
>NW_027743106.1:0-306 GCF_054177405.1 Leptonychotes weddellii | reverse complement strand
TTAAATAAGCAACTATAACATTCAGTAATTATAAGCCTGGGACTTAAAGTCTTTCATACAGTACATGACATAGAATATGCAATAAAATTCTAATTATCACTGATCTCAGTCAAGGTTTAAAGTTTAAATGTATCACGTAGTCATTTCTTAATTTATCATCCAGCATAAACTTTGTCTAGGAGCATCTCCCAGATAATCTAAGAAATAAAGGTAATCTTGGTTTTGTGAGCCTGAAAACTGGCTTTGGTGTAATTTTAACTTTCACAAATGTTTTTACTTTGAATTTCAATAATAAACTAGGCTTTG
>NW_027743105.1:0-306 GCF_054177405.1 Leptonychotes weddellii | reverse complement strand
ATTGTACATACTAGTTTTTAGCCCATGCATAATATTCCAAAAGAAACTTTGACTACTGATAAAACATCCACTTTAGCAAAATGCCAAAAAAAGAGCAGTGACTTGGTAAATGCTCCTGAATTACTGAGCAGATCACAGGTTACACTGGTTCTCTTAACGATTGCAGTAAGGACCGTAGCTGGCGCGTCCTGATCCCCCCCAGTGTGCATGGCACTGCCCTGACCACACATACGTGACCTCAGTCAGTCCCTATAATAGTCCTCCACACACATGCGCCTGGGGACGAGAAAACGGAAAGAGTTGTCT
>NW_027743104.1:0-306 GCF_054177405.1 Leptonychotes weddellii | reverse complement strand
CCGCGCCACCTCCAAGGTGCTCTAAGGAGCTCACGGTCTCCATCGGCCCAGAGTGTGAAGATCCGACTCACCCTCAGATCCTCCTGCTGTGGTTGGAACCTTCTGGCATTTCAGGCTTCCATTAAACATCACCTCATTGGAACAGCCCCTTCTGAGACCACTAAAGCTGCTGAGACCCTCATTAATTGTCCTCATAGACTTCCTTGGTTTTTCTGCAGAGCTCTTACTGTCTTTCTTGATGACTCTTGTTTTCCTTGGAGTTAATTGTCTTTATCTGGATGTGGGGGAGGGGGCTTGGTTTTTTGT
>NW_027743103.1:0-4617 GCF_054177405.1 Leptonychotes weddellii | reverse complement strand
AAAGATGATTCCAGGCCCCTAAGTTAACAGCCTCCCTGCCCTTTCAAAGCTGGGGTTGTGGCAGGTAAAAACTTGCACTTGAGAGTTCAGGTGCCATGGGAACAGGATCAGGCCTGATCCTCCTCCCAATACATCTCTGGGTTTCCCCTCGATGTGTGAGTCAGGAGGGCGGTTTGTACTATTTCTCAGCAGAGAATCAGGAAGCATCTGGCCTCTGGACTGCACACCTTGGCAGGAGTTCAAGTCCTGCCTCCAAGCAGACCAGGGACTCGGTTGAGACCTGACTGCTGGGGGCAGGAGCAAAGAAACAGGCCTGGCTGGGGATTATCTGCATCAGATTCAGGGAGTAAGGGGTCCAGTCTGAAGAGGGCACCTGGGGGGTGAGGAGGTAAGCCTGCAAGGAACAGGGGCCAGGAGAGGGCGGGGCCCAGACAGAGGAAGCAGAGCTGGGAGACCCTGCATGGAGTTCTGCCCCACCCTGGCTGTAACTATGGGCTGTGACAGGCCCCTGTGGGCTCAGTCTTGCCATCTGAGAAATGGGATGCCAGATGAGGACCTGAGAGGGGGCACATCTTGTCCAGATCCTGTCCTGAATTTCCCTGTGATGTGATCTCAGCCCCTCATGAGGTCTTCCCATGTCAGTCTCTAAGATGAGGGTGAGTTTGAAGGATGGACCCGCTGAGCAAGAGAACTGGAACAGACATTTTTCCTGCAATGACAGGATGCTGGGGAAATGCATTTCCTCTCCCGGACCCACACGTTCCTTCTAGCCCCGCCTGATCCAGCCGCAGGTGGCTGCTTGAAGCCCTCAGCAAGTTGAGGGACACTGCCCTAGATACTCCTCCTCTGTGGCCAGATGGGTCTGAGGAAGAGCAGGAAGAAAGAGGAGGAAAGAAAGGTCCAGGGAGGCGCACTAACTCCTTGAGCCATACAGCGAAGTCATTCAACTTGACAGCAGAGGTGAATCCTGGCCCATACTGGGTGCTCATTAACTATTCGGGGAAGAAAGGGACTTTCATAGCCATGAGCTCTAAGAACTGACCTCTCAAAATGGGGTCCTCAGCCCATGAGCATTGGCATTCCCAGGAGCTTCTTAGAAATGCCGAATCTCGGGGCGCCTGGGTGGCTCAGTCGTTAAGCATCTGCCTTCGGCTCAGGTCATGATCCCAGGGTCCTTGGATCGAGCCCCACATCGGGCTCCCTGCTTGGTGGGAAGCCTGCTTCTCCCTCTCCCACTCCCCCTGCTTGTGTTCGTGCTCTCCCTATCTCTCTCTGTTAAATAAATAAATAAATAAATCTAAAAAAAAAAAAAGAAATGCCGAATCTCGGGCTCTAACCCAGACCCACAAAGGGGGTGGCGATAATTTTTTTCTGCCATTGTCCCCAGCAAGGGGGACTGGTCTGGGACTACGTACCCAATAGTGTTCAGGAGAGGTTGTGCCATGCCAGTTATGGGCGAGAGAGGGCCGGCAGCCCAGGCTGACACAGGCCCTTGGAACGCATCTTCAGCTGCCATGCTGTGAGGAAGCCCAAGCCCTGCGGAAGGGCCTCACTCTTGTGCAGCTCTGATCAACAGCCCCAGCTGATTTCCCAGCAAACCACGCGCATCAACTGCCAGCCACGTGAAGGAGCCATCTGGACATTCCAGCCCAGTTGAGCCTCCGGATAACCACAGCCCCAGATGATATCTCATGGTGCAGAACCATCCGCCTGAGCCCAGTTGACGTGCAGAGTCACAAGAGAAAATAAAACGGTCATTGCTTTAATCCACTAAGTTTTGGGGGCTGTTAAACAGTGACAGATCATTGGTATACCAAGTGAATCAGAATTCATGTTTTCGCCGGATCGCCAGAGATTCGTGTGCATATCAAAGTTTGAGACGTACTGCTTTAAGTGACCTGGGTCAGGCACCTGGGTGACTCAGTCTGTTAATCATCTGCCTTTGGCTCAGGTCATGATCTCAGGGTCCTGGGATCGAGTCCTGCTTCTCCCTCTCCCTCTGCCCTTCCCTCCCACCCCCCGTCGTGCTCTCTCTCTATATATCTAAAATAAGTAAATAAAATGTTTTTTTTTTAAAGATTTTATTTATTTATTTGACAGAGAGAGAGATAGCGAGAGCAGGAACACAAGCAGGGGGAGTGGGAGAGCGAGAAGCAGGCTTCCTGCCGAGCAGGGAGCCCGATGTGGGACTCGATCCCAGGACCCTGGGATCATGACCTGAGCCGAAGGCAGACGCTTAACGACTGAGCCACCCAGGGGCCCAAATAAAATGTTTTTAAAAAAAGAGAAAAGAGACCTGAGTCAGCCTCTGCAACGTACCTTAGGAAACTTACCCTGTCTGTCCCTCAGTTTTTTTATTTGTCAAATGAGGAGAAAAAAAGTCTATCCTTGCCAGGGCTGAGTGTTTATTGAACACCTACCATGTGCTGGGAGTATTCTAGATGGTTGGGATGCAGCAATGAGCATGGTGGACACCGTCCCTGCTGTCAAGGGGTTCACATCTAGTAGGGAGACAGCCAATGATCGATTGAATAAATGATGAAGAATGTATCGGACAGTGATTACAATATGAGGGCTTCCAGGAGGAGGTGGCCTTTGAGTCACAGCCAGGGTGGGGCAGAACTCCATGCAGGGTCTCCCAGCTCTGCTTCCTCTGTCTGGGCCCCGCCCTCTCCTGGCCCCTGTTCCCTGCAGGCTTACCTCCTCACCCCCCAGGTGCCCTCTTCAGACTGGACCCCTTACTCCCTGAATCTGATGCAGGTAATCCCCAGCCAGGCCCGTTTCTTTGTTCCTGCCCCCAGCAGTCAGGTCTCAACCCAGTCCCTGGGCTGCTTGGAGGCAGGACTTGAACTCCTGAATGAAGTGCCAGGGTCAGTGGGAATTGTTGTTGAAAGGGCCCCACAGTCATGGGGTAATATGCCCAGCCCTGGGCACAAGTGAGTGTGTCCTTATTTCTTCGATACCCGCACCCTGATCACAGCCAACGTGTCCTTCAATGAACCAGCCAAGGTGGCAAAATTTGGTCTGATATTCAATCCAGAAACAGGTATTGAAGACTGCTTCACCACATCTGAGAACTCAGACCCCCAAAGCCTCTGTGGCCATGGGAGGACAAAATCCATCCATCAGGGACTCCACACTCCCTGGATCAGGAGACAGGAGGCAGAAAGGGAGTAAGACACCCAGTGTGGGAGGCAGGAAGCCTCAATTGGGACCTTCTTCGCTGAGTTAGAGGAGGCTGGAGCGTCCATTTCTCATCCAACAAGGAATGTCCCAGCTGCCAAATCACACAATTTGGCTTATGGAATGTCCCCTAGCCAGTGCTGGAGGGAGGACGGCCACACACTGAGAGGCAGAGGCTGATCCTTCTCCAGAGCCAGGCAGTGGACAAGCATGTGTCAGACCAGAGGTGGCAGTCACTCTGTGAGTCACCAGCCTCAGGTACGGCCCGTCACACCCTGAGTCTCAGTCTTCACGTCTATAAAATGGGCTTGATAAAACCTCACAGAGGACTGCAAGCCTTCTGTCAGACACAGGCAGAGAGGACAGGAGAAAGTACAACTCTAAGTGATATGTGAATAATGGTTTCATCTATATATACAACTTACGGATGTGCATAGGGCTCTCTGTGTGTGCACATGTTTGCATATGCATTGAAAAAATTCCAGAAGCATCCACACATCCAAGTGGAATTGGAGAAAGTAGAATTGGAGTGTTTACCCTTCTAACTTGCTACTTGTCTCCGATTCTTTCTCTCTCCCTCACTGAGCTGCTATCACTTTTATCACGAAAATACTAAAAGGATTTGGCACAGGATGGGGGAGGGGTGGCACGTAGTTGGTGCATAAAACAGAAGAGCAGTTTTTCTTTTGTGTCACCATGAAGACACACCTCCCAGGAGTCAGACTGGGGTCTCTGTAGAGCAAGCATGCAGGCTGCCTGGTGGCTGAACTCCCTCTTTTCCTTTCCTTGGCCGTTGGGAAGGAACACTTCTGGATTCAGCACAACAGAGTTCCGATCCCAGTCCTGCTCCTCACTGGCTGTGTGACCTTAGTCAAGTCACTTGCCCTCTCTGAGCTTCATGCCCTCCTCAGTAAAATGGAGAGAGGGACTTATACTCCCAGGTGGTTCATTCTTCAACAACAAACTGCACTTGAGCACCCACTCTGTACCACGTATGGTGCTAGGACCCTGGACCTGGGATGAACAAGACAAATGAGGTCTCTGGAGAGTGGTGCTCAGGTCTGATGGGAGAAGCCAACAGGAAATAAGACCGAGTCAGATGGTGGTGGTAATGAAGGAAATTAACACAGTGAGACATGCTAGCAAGTGACCAAGGGGGAATATTCAGACAGGGCAATCAGGAAGGGCTACCTTTGAGCAGAAACCTGAATGATGGGGAGGAGTGGGCCGTGAATAAACACCACCCCTTGAAGCCATGCCAGGACTGGAAAGATCTAGCCCAGGGTGGGGCACCCATGTTTGTCTTACACATGTTCATTCTTGCTTCTGTCCTCAAACGTGCTGAGACAACCAGGGCTGGTGGGGCCCCTGCAATCAGGGCAGTGGGAGCAGCGGGAAGCAGCCCCGTTGGGGAAATCTGACCAGACATTCAGC
>NW_027743102.1:0-306 GCF_054177405.1 Leptonychotes weddellii | reverse complement strand
TGCCGTAACATTTCCTTTAGTCTAGATGTTCCCGATTACCTTCCTGTGGCTTTAATTAACATGCCCACTTATATTTTTCTCCAAATAAGTAGCTAGTGATTTAATGGGCAGGGCTTCCACATTCCCTTTTCTCCTGTGCGCTATTACCCAAATAGTTTTCAGTGGCCAAGGTGCCAAAACTAATCCCTCTGCAATGGATTAAAAGAGTCTGCCTTAACCCTCCCTGAATGTTTTCATTCTTTCTTAAAAGCCATTTTTCTTACAAGTCCTCAACAGGCACTGTACTTCCAGTATGGTCTTGAGATC
>NW_027743101.1:0-306 GCF_054177405.1 Leptonychotes weddellii | reverse complement strand
GAGGCAAATAGAAAATTACAGTGGGAAGAGGATGAAACTGTAAATGAGGTCACTGTCAAAACGCAGCCTTGGGGCTCCTGGGTGGCTCAGTCAGTTAAGTGTCCGATTCTTGATTTCGGCTCAGGTCATGATCCCAGGGTTGTGGGATAGAGCCCCGTGTCAGGCACCGTGCTGGGCATGGAGCCTGCTTAGAATTCTCTCTCTCCCTCTCCCTCTGTTCCCACCCCCATCTCTCTCCTTCTCTTTCTCTCTCTCTCTTAAAAAAAAACCCCAAAACTAAAAATTCATATGTGTCTTATAAATAGG
>NW_027743100.1:0-306 GCF_054177405.1 Leptonychotes weddellii | reverse complement strand
TACATGCTTCCCACCTCCTACCACACCCCTGAGAAGGACATGATTGTATCTGTCTTTTATACCATACTCACTCTGTTCTAAACCCTTTAATTTATAGTCTTAGGAATAAGGATGTCATAAGGGCTCTAAAAAAAATATTGAATGTGGGATCGGTCTTTCAGGAAACTATAAAATAGGAACTATATGTCCTATTTTTTTTTCTTCACCCTACAGACTAAAACTTTAGGATCCCATGCCAATGTTTTTCCTTAGCTTCTCACACCATGATGTGTCATCACCAATTTTTAAAAATTTTTTATTGTTATG
>NW_027743099.1:0-306 GCF_054177405.1 Leptonychotes weddellii | reverse complement strand
CTGGGGCGCCTGGGTGGCTCAGTCGTTAAGCGTCTGCCTTCGGCTCAGGTCATGATCCCAGTGTCCTGGGATCGAGCCCCGCATCGGGCTCCCTGCTCTGCGGGAAACCTGCTTCTCCCTCTCCCCTCCCCCTGCTTGTGTTCCCTCTCTCACTCTGTCTCTCTCTGTCAAATAAATAAATAAAATCTTTAAAAAAAAACAAAACTCAGAGTGCTTTAATAATTGTACATGATTTATAGTAATATAAGAAATTATTTGTCAGGTGTCCCCCAAGTGCATTTCCCTATGGAGCTTAATAAACCTTCT
>NW_027743098.1:0-306 GCF_054177405.1 Leptonychotes weddellii | reverse complement strand
ATTGGGAAACCAGCTTTAACGGGGACAGTGCCCGCCCCCTCTCGAAAAGCCCTCCCCTAAGAATCTATGTGAGGAGGTGGTGAAAAGGTTTCAGGGCATTGTAACTGTGTGTGTGTGTGTGTGTGTGTGTATGTGTTTGAGATGGGTAGTAGGTGGCGAGAAAGTAGAAGACCCTGTTACGAAGGTTTTAAACTTTATTGATGCTTTTCTCTTCAGAAAAATGGGTAATTAATCCAAAAGAGCAAAGACTGAGTATTTTATGTGAGCTGGAGGTAAGAAATGTTTATCAGTCCAATAGTACACAGT
>NW_027743097.1:0-306 GCF_054177405.1 Leptonychotes weddellii | reverse complement strand
CCATGATTCAAATGAAGGCATTCTTAACGGGTATCTACAGATCACAAACCAAGTTATCCTCAGTTATAAAAACAGAAGTCTGAATCTCTAATCTCTTCCAGGTTACGATAGTTAATGTACTTACGAAAATGAGTGAATCCCTCTCATGTATTTGATACAAAACATCTTAAATGTAAGAAGAAATACAGTAGTCCCCCCCTACCCATGGTTTTGTTTTCTAGGGTTTCAGTTTCCTGCCGTCTAGAAGCAGGTGAACCTCCTGACTGTCCTCAGAAGGTCAATAGGAGCCTCACACTACGTCACAGT
>NW_027743096.1:0-306 GCF_054177405.1 Leptonychotes weddellii | reverse complement strand
CCTGCTCGGCAGGGAGTCTGCTTCTCCCTCTGACCCTCCTCCCTCTCATGCTCTCTGTCTCTCATTCTCTCTGTCTCAAATAAATAAATAAAATCTAAAAAAAAAAAAAAAAATGAAATACATTTGCTGTTGAATATAATCCCAAGCACTTCTTATAATGCTGACTGTGTCATTTGCTATTTGTATTTATTTTTTGTTTTGTTTTGTGTTTTTATTTTTTTTATTTTTTTATTTTTTTTTAAGATTTATTTATTTATTTGAGAGAGCGAGAATGAGAGAGAGAGAGAGTACATGAGAGGGGGGAGG
>NW_027743095.1:0-306 GCF_054177405.1 Leptonychotes weddellii | reverse complement strand
TTCCCCATGGTACGGAATGCTTCAAAGATATTTACTAGAAATTCATATCTTTATCAATCCTCTCCTTGTTGCCAGATTTATTCTGAGCCCACCAAAAAAAAATCTATAGCAAATAATGTTTTATGAATCTATATTTGAATACCAGCATAATTCTGTTGGGGATGAGCAACAATTCTGTTTGTTATTTCTTTCCAACTTCATGACTCAGAGATATCGCCAGAAAATACGAGCCTACCTGATGTGTACAAAGTTTTCAAAAATACATATGAAATTTCAAAGTTAGCATTTACAAACCCCCAAAATGAG
>NW_027743094.1:0-306 GCF_054177405.1 Leptonychotes weddellii | reverse complement strand
CTCTGCTCAGACTTAGCAACTGCCTGGCCAATCTTCCCACTCACTGTGTTTCTACTACAGGTGCTTTGACCATGGTCATCCTTCTGCTGGGAGTATCTTTCCATCCAATTTTCCCGTAAACTGAATCTACTTTTCCTTCAGACTCGGATTAAGCTTTCCCTGACCTCTGTAATGAGTACACATCTCCCTTTTGTAGGATCCTCTGTTACCCAGAATCTCTCTCATGACACTTAGTACAGCTGCAATTATGCATTTGCTTGCATGATTTTTGTTTTATATCTGTCTGCCCAGACTAGACTAGAGTCT
>NW_027743093.1:0-306 GCF_054177405.1 Leptonychotes weddellii | reverse complement strand
TTTAAAAACATTATTTATTTATTTCAGAGAGAGACAGACAGACAGAGAGCAAGGAGGAGAGGGAGAAGCAGGCTCTCAGCTGAGCAGGGAGCCCAATGCAGGACTCGATCCCAGGACCCTGGGATCATGACTGGAGCTGAAGGCAGATGCCCAACCGACTGAGCCACCCAGGTGTCCCTATTTCCCAGATACTTTTGTATGTATTCATAAGATTAAGTAGATAATGCTTATAAATAGATATTTTGAAGTGTTCTGTGATTTATTTTACTTGAATATCACTATCATGAACATTTTCTATTTCCATTG
>NW_027743092.1:0-4617 GCF_054177405.1 Leptonychotes weddellii | reverse complement strand
GTATTGAGGAGGGCACATTCTGCATGGAGCACTGGGTGTTATGCACAAACAATGAATCATGGAACACTACATCTAAAACTAATGATGTAATGTATGGGGATTAACATAAGAATAAAAAAAAAAGAATACCAAAAAAAAGTAGCTAAATAAACTAGGATTCATCCATATATTGGAATATTAAGCAACCAATAAAAACAATGATGTAGGGGCACCTGAAGTGTCTCAGTCTGTTAAGCATCTGACTCTCGATCTCAGCTCAGGTCTTGATCTCAGGGCCGTGAGTTCAAGCCCCATGTTGGGTTCCATGCTGGGCACGAAGCCTACATTAAAAACGAAACAAAAGATGTAGAACAATGTATAAAGCACTTTAACTTAGGAACACATTAGGCTCCTGAATGCTGTTCATAAATATAATTGTTGATGAATCAAAATGACACTACACATTTGGTCCCTTTAATGTCACCTGTCAGTTGTGAGCAAAGTTGACCTGCTTTCTGCCTCAGCTGTGTTCATGAACCTGCAGCTCCCAGAGCAGTGTCTGGTACATAGTATGTGCTCAATAAATCTTGGATAGATGAATATCTGTGAACACCCATTAAATTTCAAGTTTTTAAGAGGAAGTTTAGTATAATGAGACTACTTCTATTTCTAACAATTTTTCATAATGTGGCTTACAATTCAATTCTGAAGACTGGTAATTGGACATGTTGGATGCTCTCACTGAACTGCTAGTTGTTCTGAAGGTTTAAATCCACTAGCTCTCTGACATAAAGGGCTTATCCAGAGATCTCCAAACCTACTTGGGAAATTCAAACAGTAACATTCAAGCACAACCACTGGTGTTAGTGGCCACTGCTGACCCAGTCATCCAGGGTCTGTCTGCATTTGGGTCCAATAAACAACAGGCTCTTCGGTGTCTATCCAGTAATTCTCCCGCTGCTGACATTGACTGGCTAAAGCCCCTGAGTGTGTGTCTTTAGGGGGAAGAAACAACCCAGTCTGTCAATGACCAAAAGGTTAACGGAAAAACAATCCACTAGCTTGCTATTTCCAAACTACCGGAAAGCTACTTTTCTGTTAAAAGCTCTTAAAAACAATAACAACAAACATCATTTTCTTTGGCTCTCATCTTGGAAACAGAAGAGGAAATCCAGGAACAATATTTCATTTTACACAAGTTTCTTGTGTATTGTTTCAGTTTCTCTGAGTCACCTCTGTGCTCCATGCCTCCTACTTTGGAGAAATAAAAAAGCAGGTCTACCAGAGTGTGGACCTAACTAAAGTAAAATCTGCCTGGCAGGACTCAGTTCCAGTTCCCACAGGGACTGGCTCCTCTCCTGTCTCAGAGATGGTGGGGGGGGAGGGGGAGCCGGTGCCAGATGGAGGGACCCACAGCCTCTCAGCTCCGAGCACACCAGACTTGGGGCCTAGGTGCCGCATCTTTCAGGTTTTTAGAAGACAATGGAAGTTCTGATTCTTATGTAAGCTCTATGTTTTTTTTTTTTTCTCTTGGTTGCTAATTAGACATTTTAAAATACTACATAGGTTAAAAAAAAAAATACATTTGTGGGCCACCAGTTTTCAATCTCTGAGTGTCTTACCTTAAGTTTGATGTTGACTTCAGGCATTTATACTCCTAGCAAGTCACCTGAACAGAGCGACAAATTGCTATCCTAGGACCCTTTGGGTTTGAATTCATTTTTATTCTTATATCATGAGTCTCTTAACACACTAGGGGGCAGGAGGTGTGGGGGGTTCTTAAGACCAACTCATTGTCTTCTCTGGATCACTTCTGTTTTTGAAAGTCACATTAATTACACCCCGAAAACAATTTTCCCCTCTAGTCAACTGGATAATAGAATTCCAGGCCCTAGTCCTAGAAGAGGTGCTTAGAAAACCATTAGTAGATTATCCTGATGTGGATTCCCTTACCTCACATTCCCTCAGATTCCAACAAGGACGGGGCAGCCAGTGCGGATCTGAAGCCAGACTGGGACTCTTGCCCCAGGGACTCTGTTGTGCCTCCCTCAAATCCTCACCCATCAGCCTGAGGAGACCCCTTCTCTCCCCTGAATTCCTCCCCACCCCAAAGCTTCTTGTGTCAGGTACATAGAGAATGTCTCCAGACTCCCTCTCCATCCAGGAGAGGTTTCCAGGGCACTAAGGAGCAAACACAAACCTCCCTTTAAGCTGGAGAATCTGATATGGTTATACACAGCACACAGGGGACGGTTCCATTCCCAAGACAAGATGGTATAAAGACCCATGACATCTGTCACAAAGAGGCCATTCCTTCTTTCTAACTTGAGGCATCCAACAATGAAGCAGAATGCTTTGCAGATGATGAGCTCCCCACCACCAGAGGTATTCAGACATTAATGGTCAGCACAGAAGTCTTTTTTGACAGCATATGCAAGTGAGAGGTTGGATCTCATGGTCACCTAACCATTACTTTCAACAACAAAGCCTTACACTGTACAGTGTTTGATGGAAATAAAGTCTGTGTGCCCATGCCAACTTTCTTTTAATCCTCACACAAGCTCTGAGATGTTTTAAATCCTCTTTACAGAGGAGGAAATGGAAGCTTAGGACATTTATTTAATATGAAAGAGAGAAGACTTCTTAGAGAGGGTGAACTTCCAGCTGGGATCAGAAGTCTGGACATCAGGGCAGAGAGTGAGGGGCCTGTTGGGAGAACAGTTAAGTTGACCCAAACTCACCTTTTCCATAGCACTTCCATTAGACCTTACCAAGTCCCCCAACGCTCCAGCTGCTGCTCCAGTCTTCCATAGGAGGCTTTGGGAAGCTTTATCCCAGAGAATAAGCTCCTTATATGGTATCCAAAGACTTCAGAGCAAGATGCAAGGTATGATAAGAAAACCTGTACAGCGCCACGGCAGAGAGTGGGAGGTGGCCAGCCCCAAAACTGAAAATAGCCCACAACTGCTTAAAGAAGGCAAGCCATGTCTAAAGACAGCCAACAGCCTCCATTACTCCACCTCCATGCATGCCTTGCCTGGCCTGGGAAGGCTTTGAGTTTGCACAGTTTTGCTGAGCTGTGTGGGGAGCAGTTAAAGGAGGGATGTAACACAAGACATGAGAGAAGCTTGCACTAGAGTTGGAGACAGAATGGAGGGAATTTCAGACAGAGAGTTGGGAGCTAGGAGGCTAAGATGGCTGGCAGGTAAGCTCTCAGGGGAGGGGAAATTTGGTTCTCTCTTGCTAATAACAGCGCATCCTGGCAAAGCTATTCTTCCTTTTGTGTTTAGACATCTCTTCATGTGGTTGTCTGATCCATGGGCATCTCCATCAGCAGTAGGGGCTCAGAGCTAGGAGAGAGGTCAGAGCTAAAGGCACATGTTGGAGTGTTCCGTATAGAGATGCTATTAGAAGTTGTATAGACAGAGAGGAAAAAAGATGGCGGAGGAGTAGGGGACCCTATTTCAACTGGTCCCCGGAATTGAGCTGGATATCTACCAGACCACTCTGAGCACCCACGAAACCAGCCTGAGATGTAAGAAGATCTGGATCTTTACAAACAGAATATCGCAGGCAGTTGGTTTTGAGGTACAAAGCGGAGAGTCATGATCCTGCGGGCAGATATCGGAGGATAAACGGCGGCGGGAGGGTGCCTGGCTGTGGGGATCCTGCACCGCCGGTGAGTGACAGCCTCGAGCGCTGCGGATGGGCACAGACTTGCAGACCGGTAGCGTCGGGAAAGAACTTTAGGGCAGCCCCCGGGGTGGAAAACCAGACCAGCGGGGTCACGCGCACGCGAACTGCAGACCCCCCCCAAAGAAACCAGAGCAAAGGTCGTGCACACGCGAACTGCAGCCTCCGAGACGGAACCCAGTGCGCCGGGGTCGTGCTGGTGAACTGCAACCCCCTGGGGTGGAAACCCCCAGCGGCGGAGTCACGTGTGCACAAACTGGGAGCGGCTGGCGGTTTTAGAAGCACAAAGGGCAGAGACGTGCCCCGACCTGGAGGCAGGACTGGGGGCGTTGCGGAGGGGCACACAACCCAGGACGCTGCAGTTTATAGCAGCACGGACAGAAACAGAGACAGTATGGCCTGGAGGGCTCACTGAAGAACAGAATACGATCTCTCTGCTCTGAGGCAGAGGGTTGGAAACGGTCTCTTCTGCTCTGACTCACGGAAGAGACGCAGAAAGCCGCCAGGGAAAGGCGCCAGAGAACAAAAGCCCAAAAGACTGATTCCCACTGAGCCCATCCCCCCGCCACAGGGGCGCAGGGCAACTCCGCCCAAATAGGGTTGCCTGAGTAACAGCGCGGCAGGCCCCTCCCGCAGAAGACAGGCTGGGAAAACAAAAGGCCAGCAACCCTAAGGTCCCAAGAAAACTGGTGCATCTTGCTTGGGTTCTGGTCAATAATTTGGACTCTATACATTCCCTCAAACACCCATCAACAGAATGACTAGGAGGAGGAGCCCCCAAAACAGAAAAGACTCAGAGATTATGACTTATGCTGCAGATTTACAAATGGATGCAGATACAACCAAGATGTCAGAGATGGAATTCAGGCTAGCAATTGTGAAGGCAATGGCTAGAATGGAGAAATTAATAGCAACATAGAGTCTCTAAGGGCAGAAATAAAAGGT
>NW_027743091.1:0-306 GCF_054177405.1 Leptonychotes weddellii | reverse complement strand
TTTGCATATGCTGTTGCCCCCCACCCCCGAAACTCTTCTCCAATCAATCCAGTTTCACCTGTTTACAGCGTCAGGGCTCAGCTCAAACTCATGCATCGCTTTCTCGACGAGGCCATGTGCCCTCCCCCCATCTGCCCAGACAAGGTCAGAGAGATCTCGGTTCCGCCCTCACAAAATTCCTGTACGTCTTCCCGGCACTCAACATAGTGGCCAGAAAAAATCACAGCTAAAGTATAAAATTGCAATTATGAAACCTGCCCGTTTATTTAGGAGAATATTTTATTAATGTCTGTCTCCCCCAGTGGG
>NW_027743090.1:0-306 GCF_054177405.1 Leptonychotes weddellii | reverse complement strand
AAGCCAAATCAAAGGAACAATTCAACTTAGTAAACCATTTTTGAACTATTTTAAGGAAAAGAAAGACCATTAAAATATCTATCGCCAGTATAATCTATTTATAAAACATCATGTCTACTGTTAAAATTATCCTCTGTGTAACAGATGTGAATAATATTATCTTGGTGTTTGGTGCAAAATTAAAAATGTAGCCTTTATTATTATCATTTTTGACAGCTAGAACAGATAACTATATTTGAAATTGGCAGGTAGCAAATTATTTAAAAGTTGTAATAAAAGCCTATTGTAGTAAAAGTATGGGATTTT
>NW_027743089.1:0-306 GCF_054177405.1 Leptonychotes weddellii | reverse complement strand
CTGCTTCTCCCTCTGACCCTCCCCCCTCTCATGTGCTCTCTGTCTCTCTCATTCTCTCTGTCTCAAATAAATAAATAAAATCTTTAAAAAAAAAAAAAATAAAAAATAAAAAAAAAAAAAAAAAAAAAATAAGACACTTTGAGATAAAAGCAGAACCAAAGACGAGAGAGAAGACCCATCAGAGGAGCACCAAGTCCTCTTGGGAGAGACTAGTGAGTGGTTTGGGACCCACCAGGAACCCACTTCACAGTTTCTCAGTAGCTGAAGAAAATGAGTAGAGTTGGCTGAAGAAATTTAGTAAAGTTT
>NW_027743088.1:0-306 GCF_054177405.1 Leptonychotes weddellii | reverse complement strand
GTTCAGGGTGGTGGTTTGGGGCCCTTCTGGGGTGTGGGGCAGGTGGAGAAAGCAAGTGAGCTTGATAGTGAGAAAGAGACTTCCTCCTAACCCACCCACAGCCTTGGTGCAATAGAAGGAGGAGGGAAAAGTCTCCAAAGCTACTTCACATATGTCCTTGGGCTGAGCTCTATAGAAACATATTTCTTTTTATTTTATTTTATTTTATTATGTTATGTTAGTCATCATACAATACCTCATTAGTTTTTGATGTGGTGATCCACGATCCATTGTTTTCATATAACACCCAGTGCTCATGCAATACGC
>NW_027743087.1:0-306 GCF_054177405.1 Leptonychotes weddellii | reverse complement strand
TCTCAAGTGTACATGGAAGATTCTCCAAGATAGACCATGTGTAGATCACACATGAAAAAAACTCAATATATTTTAAGGGATTGGAATCATACAAAATATCTTCTCCAAACATAATAGAATGGAGATGGACATCATTATCAAAAGGAAAACTGGAAATACAGAAATAGGTGGAAAATAAACAACATACTCTTTTTTTTTTAAAGATTTTATTTATTTATTTGAGAGAGAGAGAATGAGAGAGAGCACATGAGAGGGGGGAGGGCCAGAGGGAGAAGCAGACTCCCTGCTGAGCAGGGAGCCCGATGC
>NW_027743086.1:0-306 GCF_054177405.1 Leptonychotes weddellii | reverse complement strand
GCCTGGGTGGCTCAGTCATTAAGTGTCTGCCTTCGGCTGGGGTCATGATCCCAGGGTCCTGGGATCGAGCCCCGCGTCGGGCTCCCTGCTGGGCGGGAAGCCTGCTTCTCCCTCTCCCACTCCCCCTGCTTGTGTTCCCTCTCTCACTGTGTCTCTCTCTGTCAAATAAATAAATAAAATCTTTAAAAAAAAAAAAAAAGAACAGCCAGCCAAGACCAAGTTTACCGATCAATGAGAATGGCAGAACTCCAGCGCTAGGGCAATACTGCACATAGAATCCATGGCTTTTTTACCATGATTCTTCAG
>NW_027743085.1:0-306 GCF_054177405.1 Leptonychotes weddellii | reverse complement strand
TCTAAGCAAAGTGCCCCCTCTTTTTCTTTAAAAGGCATTTCCTCCTACTTTTAAAATACCTCCTAATATCCTGCAGAAATGCCATTTGTTAACAGTCACTAGGGCATTGATTCTCAAACTGTATTCCCTGGAACAACAGCAGCAACACCACCTGTGAACTGGTGCGAGAGGTGGACTCTGGGGGCCCATTCCAGATCCGGCTGAATCAGAAACTCTGGAGTGAGGCCCAGCAATGTGTGCTTGACAAGCTCTCCGGGGGATTCTGATGCAGGCTCCAGCAGAGAACCCTTGTACCAGGGGACGTTT
>NW_027743084.1:0-306 GCF_054177405.1 Leptonychotes weddellii | reverse complement strand
CTCTGCTCAGACTTAGCAACTGCCTGGCCAATCTTCCCACTCACTGTGTTTCTACTACAGGTGCTTTGACCATGGTCATCCTTCTGCTGGGAGTATCTTTCCATCCCATTTTCCCGTAAACTGAATCTACTTTTCCTTCAGACTCGGATTAAGCTTTCCCTGACCTCTGTAATGAGTACACATCTCCCTTTTGTAGGATCCTCTGTTACCCAGAATCTCTCTCATGACACTTAGTACAGCTGCAATTATGCATTTGCTTGCATGATTTTTGTTTTATATCTGTCTGCCCAGACTAGACTAGAGTCT
>NW_027743083.1:0-306 GCF_054177405.1 Leptonychotes weddellii | reverse complement strand
TGTCTGTTTTCCTCCTCCTTGTCTCCCTATTTTTCTCTCTCATCCTTCTCTACAATTATTAAGCACCTACAAAGTACAAAGCACTTAATACTTATCCTTGTTCCTTACTGTAAGGCTAATTTATTTATTAAATAGTCTTTGGGAGACATAATCTTATAAATCTAATTTTGCTGGTTAAGCACATCTTTTCACCTAATAGGTTGTAGTCTGGGTTGTTACTCAGAAACGTTTTAAACTAGTTCTTCTGTGGTTCTTTGTTTGATGTAGATTGCTGCTTGGTTAATGTATTCTTTTTTTTTTTTTTTT
>NW_027743082.1:0-306 GCF_054177405.1 Leptonychotes weddellii | reverse complement strand
AGAAATAATCTGCAGATTGTAGTGACAGACAATAGGAAAAAGGGAAAAAAAGAGAACTGGTTTTCTGGCTTGGGCCTGAATAGCACTATTAACAAAGATACGAACATTGGAGCAGGGGGGATGTTTGGGACAACAGTGATGAAGTCAATTTTAAGCATAACGGGGGGGTGTGTGCCTGTGAGATATCCATTAAAAAGGGTTATTCAAGAGGCAATTAGAGAATCGAATCTGTAGCTTAGCTATGAAAGCTACATGGAAGAATCAGGTTGAGGAGTCACTGTTTCAGTAACACTTCAAAGTACTGGT
>NW_027743081.1:0-4617 GCF_054177405.1 Leptonychotes weddellii | reverse complement strand
TCCCCCCCCCCCCCCCCCCCGCACCCTGTGCAGTGCAAGAGAGAACACTAGTGCAAACAAAAGGAGGGGATTCTTCGGCTTCATCAAGCTCCAGATCTGCTCGTGGCAGTGAAGTTTCTTTCTCTACGCTTTTTACATTCCACAGATGGATTTAAATGTTTCAGAGTTGAGAGCAGGAGATGTGTATCCCTTTTCCTTCTATTGAGAAAGAAAGGCATCCCAGCTCCGTAGTCATGAGTTGGAAGAAATCACGCGGTTTCACAACACATAGATGACTCCAAGACAGTCCTTCATGCCCCTTCTTTTCCCTACAGTTGGTCTAATCCCCAGGATCCTTTTGATCCAGCAAAAGACAAATTCTGATTCCGTGTTCTGAGAAAAACGAAATGGTATTGATGGGGGACAGCAACCAAAGTTGGTCAAGTCAGCCAGCTCACTACCCTCCCTCCAACAACAAAGAATGAATGATAAATTTAGCAGCCTCATGTTCAGCTTCCAAACGCTGCTGAGATTTATAGCTTCGCTGCTCCCATGGCAAACTAAGCGGCTCACAGAAAGCTATCTGTTTTTGATTTCACTCTGTTTTCTCTAGTTTTTGTTCTTTTTTCTATTTGCAGTTTTGGTGGGGGGGGGGTTGTTTTTTTTTTTTCTCTGCATTTTCTTTTTCCTGGTGTGAGTCGAATATCAAAGGCCAGTGCTGTGGGTAAGCCTCCAGCATGCAGAAGCCACCCAATGGGATGTTATTAGAACCTACATCACAACATGGTAGACAGTGATTAAGAGCAACTATATCATTGGTAGCAACTTAAAAAAAAAAAAAATGCCCCTCCAGCAGCTAAAAAAGGGGTCAGTGAAATAAAAATAAGAAACGTCTGCAAGAACCCAGGGCCCATAAATATTCTTGGAGAGTACAGTACACTGGGATTGTGTATGACAGAAGGAAAAAGAAATTCCTACTATGCATATAATAAGAACTTTTACCTTTAAGTCACTTACACTTAAAACAGCTACACATTAATTTAAAATGAAGTCTGTGTACAACTTTGGAATCATTTTATTGATGTAATGGTGTCCCCCAAAATAACTAGCAGATGGATTTCCACCCCCTCAATGAAACACTGAAACAAATTGCAGAATTGTCAAAATTTTATCGTGAAGGCACACACTCTATAAAAAGGTTGATTTTAAATGAATTGTAAATTTGCTTCATTGCACAATATTTTTCTAAAATTATAACCGGAAAGTATTCTCTGTTTAATTTTTTAGCATATCCTTTCACAAAACACATCTGCTGTGAAGTATTTCTAATTTGTGCTAACTGCTTTTTAACAAACACACAGTTGTCACCATGCCATCTAATGTTATTGGGGCAAAAAAGTACATTCTCCTTCACTCTCTTTGTAATAAGAATCTTGAGCTGTTTCCAGTGGGGCAAACCAATAGCAAATAATACAATTATCTGAACTCCAGAGGCAAGTGACATATAGGAGATTAAAGAAATGAGGAAAAATTGAAATGTAGTCAAACCAAATGCACTTCCATTCAGTACAGGGGCTGGAGGTGGCTGAAACAGGGGAAAGATAAACATGTACAGAAAGCTTGCCAGATTGTGTCTAATTATTAGGAAGACGATAAACTGACGAAAAGAAAAATACCACTAACTAGGGTATGTCATAAGGTTGGCCAGCCACAGAAAGGACAGATGATAGGATGCGCTCTTGGCTTTGAAGAGGGAAGATGGAAATCATCAAGTTACCACCAAGTCTTATTTGCCATCCCCATTTATCTCTCTCTCATACCCCTCTTATGGATTTGTGATTAGTTCCTTCAGAGAAAACGGGATTCTATGGTGTGCAGGACAGAGGTGAGCTAATGACACCAAGAATTCTGAAATTATTTCACTTTCAAAAGAATTATGAAAATTAAAAAGCCGCATCCCCCCCTTAAAGGGCAAACATAATGAGGAGAGCTAACTTCCTCAGTACTTAATGCAGACAAGGTAGCAAATGCTTTGCCCACGCATTATCTCCCTTCTGCACTGTGATAACCCAGGGAGGAGGCATGATTATTATCACCCCCATTTGACAAAGGAAGAAACTGAGGCTATGAAAAGGTTAAATAAGTTGCCCAAGGCAACTCAGCTAATAAGAGACATGCTTTCAATCACTGTATGATCACTGTTTTCTGTGTATTTAGAATTAAAAATCCACACACAAAATATCTTGCATAATGGGGTGCCCGTATCTAAATGATAAAACAAACCAAGGAATGGAGAAGGACATCTGGAGTACTGTTGCCCCATCTCTAATGGCCAAATGGATTCTGGGTAACACTATCCCAAACACCACCCAGCAGCAGACCACGTCAGACACTGAGGCTCCCACATTACATTAACTGCAGCTTCAGGCTGATGGGACCATGCCCAGACCACCCACAGCTGTAATTCATCACGGTGTGAGGGGTAGGGCAGGAAGGGGAAGACTAATTATTCAGTAGCAACCTCATTCAAGACTGTTTTACACATTCTACTTCATCTGGTCCCCCTCCCACCCCAACAATCCTATCCATTTTACAGATGAAGACTGAGTCATGTTAAAGAACTTGCCCAAAGAAACCGTGCTATTTAATAAGTGGCCTCCTGGGAGTTGTGTGTGTTACTAAGACTCTGTACCTCCCTATTTTACCCCTGTACGCAGACGAGTGTAAAGATGCAGGTCCCTGGGCAAGTCGTTGTCAAAACTTTAGTTATCTTTCTGTCCATTTTGTCCACTGCCCTCTTTCTCATTCATCTTGCCCAGACTGTGTCCGTGGAGTATGCACTGTGTCTCCAGCACCCAAATGACAATGCTATTTATTTATTTATTTATTTTTTAAAGATTTTATTTATTTATTTGTCAGAGAGAGAGCACAAGCAGGGGGAGAGGCGGAGGGAGAAGCCGGCTCCCCACTGAGCAAGGAGCCCAATGCGGGGCTCGATCCCAGGACCCTGGGATCATGGCCTGAGCCGAAGGCAGCTGCTTAACTGACTGAACCACCCAGGTGCCCCTCAAACAACAATTTTAAATGAGTATTTGGTAGTAGTATTTCATGACCCAAGCATCACAGTACCACTTCTTCAATGAAATGGTACAGCATCCAGGAATGTAAAGGACCCTCTTGAGGACTCATGGGGCTAAACTGGGTGCTCTGAGGGGAAGACAAAAATTTCATGTTTGTGCATGTACTTATGGTGCTCCTGAGGGTAGGGGAAGTGTGGGAATGGGGGGAAGAGAGCTGCACGGGGGGAAGGACAAGGTCCAATCACAGGTCCTGTCTAGGTACCACCTGCTTCATCTGAGGGCTCAGTGTGGATTTCAGATATAACCCAAACAGAAGTGACAAAACCCAAAACCACAGGAGCAAACACGGGCTTTCAAGTGCTGTGGGAACAGAGACATTTGTTTAAGTAACCACTGTTTTAAAATTGCATACATAGTAACACCAAAATAAACAGCTTGCGATGCTGTTTATTTTAAGATACACAATAGTAATGTGAAGTGTGGCATGCCCCAGATCCGGGGAGCCCGAACATAATTTACAGTTGTAGAGAGCCCTAGGAGGACTCCACCACACTCCAGGACTGTCTACTTCCTGATTAGATAACAGCGAAGGTCAGAACGCGTTGCTTTTTGTGCGGCAAAGAGCAAACAAGCCACCACAAAGACCCTGCTCCTCCTGCTCGCTGTGAATTATGAATTGAGTCCTGTGGAGAGCAGGGTTTGCCAAGTCTCCTCTACAAAGCGTGTATTAATCACAGGTCCTGAGGAAGGGTCAAGAGCACTGCCTGACAAACCAGGGAATGAGCCTGTCTGCCATCCTTTAGTCCTTCCCCTCCCAGATCGAAACACAGGAGAAGGAATAGGAAAAAAAACAAATCTTGAAAATACACAAGCTGGTTGGGGCGCCGAAACATATGTAAAACTGAACTCTAAAGAAAAACAGCTAGATCAAACAAACCTTAAGCACGATCAAAATAAGAACTCTATTTGTGGTTTATTTTAGCCAACTGAGTTGTCATCATCGGGCCTTCTTTGCTCCTCCTTCCCTCCGCCATCCAGGTGCTTTGGGGAAACATTTGAGGGATGTGTGTTTTGGTTTTTCCATTCCCATCTTTGACAGTATCCTAGACAGCTTTCTGAGCAAAGGGCTGCAATCCCAATGGCATGACTCCTGGCATTCTATTCTGTTCTGTCTCGCCACCTCCTAAGTTAACTTAGGCCACTTTGTCCTCACCCTTACCTGCTGTATCAAGGGACAAAAATAACTTTGATCTTTTCTGCAAACAGAACTTCCCTAGCCTTGACTTTCTAAAACTTGAGTTTGTCCTGAAATAGGTTGCCCTAAAAACTCTTGGCTTTGGACTGAACTGGGTCCCTGCAAAATTCGTAGGTGGAAGCCCTCACCTCCATTGCAATGACATTTCAAGGTAGAGCTTTTAGGAGGTAATTAAGGTTAAATGAGGTCATAAGGGTGAGGTCTTAACTTCACAGGATTGGTGGCCTTATAAGAAGAGGAGGAGAGAGAGATCTGCCCCCGCCACACACACACACACACACACACACACACACACACACACAC
>NW_027743080.1:0-306 GCF_054177405.1 Leptonychotes weddellii | reverse complement strand
TTAAATTTTATAATTTTAGTGTACCTGGACAGTTAATCACAAATTGATGGAATTCCAGCTTGTCCTATATGCAAAATATTTTCCTTCTTTCTTGGAAAGGATGAACGTCAGACAAAATAACTGCAGTCTTTCACTGAGAAAATAGCACAACCAACTAACATATTACTCATTCATTCACTTGTTCATTCATTCATTTATCTCTCATTTGTTTATATAAGCACTCATTTGATAATTTATATGGAACACTTATTATGTGCCAGGCATTGTATTATCCAAAGAAAATCCTAAAATGATTAGACTTAGGGT
>NW_027743079.1:0-306 GCF_054177405.1 Leptonychotes weddellii | reverse complement strand
GCAGGAAAGATAAGACCAAAAGTCTTAGAAACTGACAACTCAAGAGATAACGTGCTCTGAAGAGTCTGGAAATTTGAAGCCCATACAGACCTACTGAATGGTAAAAGTATGTAAACTGGGTGTGGGAAGTTTACAATAATAAGTAATTGGAGGTAAATGAAAACAGAAGTCAAAGCCAGGGGCACTGGAAATGGCTTGGACTGTGTTTAGATGGGAGAATTGAATGATCTGTAGTTCGAGGAGAATTTAATAACACTGCACATTACAAATGTGAACTACTTGCAGTTGGGAATTTTATGTAATTTG
>NW_027743078.1:0-306 GCF_054177405.1 Leptonychotes weddellii | reverse complement strand
TGGGGTGCCTGGGTGGCTCAGTGGGTTAAGTGTCTGACTTTGGCTCAGGTCATGATCTTGGGGTCCTGGGATGGAGCCCTGCTCATTGGGCTCTGCACTCAGCAGGGAGTCTCTCTCTCTCTCCCTCTGCCCCTGCTCGTGTTCTCTCTCTCAGATAAATAAATAAATAAATAAATAAATAAATAAATAAATAAATAAATAAAAATACTTTATTGCTAAAACATGTTAACCCTCATCTGAGCTTTCAGCAAGTCCTAATCGCTGATCACAGATCGCCATTACAAACATGATAATAACGAAAAAGTT
>NW_027743077.1:0-306 GCF_054177405.1 Leptonychotes weddellii | reverse complement strand
ATGACCTGAGCCGAAGGCAGTCGCTTAACCAACTGAGCCACCCAGGCGCCCCAAAACCACTGAATGGTTTTAAGCAAAAATATGGCTCTCTCTCAGGTTGGCATTTCGGAAATCTTGCCTTCTAAAATAACAGTCCTGAATGTTCATGCAGTCATATGTTTATGATTTTAGAACTTTGCCTTTGCTTTGCAGTCACATTGTATAAGGTCTTACCTGGCTTTTAATAATTTCAAACCGTTTTCAAAACCATGTCCTAACCTTCCACCAAAGTTTAAATGACTTACTCAGGGTGTCCAGACTAGACTT
>NW_027743076.1:0-306 GCF_054177405.1 Leptonychotes weddellii | reverse complement strand
TTAAAGGTAACACTGTTTATAAAAGGGCCCTAGTGATTAAATAATTTGTGGATAGGAATGTGAAATTAGAAGACCCTGAATTTATGCTCACAAGAGTGGAAGACATCTGCTCCCGGGAAAACAAAGGGCCATAAATACCAATATTAGACAAGAATCCCAGTCTCTCCCTTCCCCACTAGGGCATTTCAGACTCAGGGATGTAATGATCAAGACCGAGTTCTGTAATTAGTCCTTTACCCATGGAAGATGGCAGCTTTGTTATTTGCAAGTCTTTAATGTCTAATTATTTACAGAACATTTCTTCGA
>NW_027743075.1:0-306 GCF_054177405.1 Leptonychotes weddellii | reverse complement strand
TAACTTAAAATAATATTGGAGTTTCTTTCTAACAATAAGAAATGGCAAATTTCTTACCTGAGTGTGAATCAGCAATCTTCCCGCTAATTTACAGGTTGTAATCATAAACTCTAACCTTTTGACAATCATGTCGGTGTGTGGCATTGTTCGGAAAAGACAATCATTAACCTAATAAATTGCTATTTCCAAATGAATCATTTAGCCAAAATTAACCAGAAAATATGTGAGCCCTGCTAGAGAATGTTTTTCCTATTTCCCATTTTTTTCCCCAAGATTAGTACATGTTAAAAATAAAAATAATATTAG
>NW_027743074.1:0-306 GCF_054177405.1 Leptonychotes weddellii | reverse complement strand
TTCTTTCCTTTTTCTTTCTTTTCTTTCTTTCTTTTTTTTTAATGATGTATTTATTAATTTATTTGACAGAGAGAGAGAGACAGTGAGAGCAGGAACAGAAGCAGGGTGAGTGGGAGAGGGTGAAGCAGGCTTCCTGCTGAGCAGGGAGCCCAATGCAGGGCTCAATCCCAGGACCCTGGCTGGGATCATGACCTGAGCCAAATGCAGACGTTTAATGACTGAATCACCCAGGCGCCCCTCAGTCATTTCTTTCCTGTACGAAAAATTTCAATAAGTATTTATGCTGAGTAATATTAGCTTGTAGTG
>NW_027743073.1:0-306 GCF_054177405.1 Leptonychotes weddellii | reverse complement strand
ATTCCTCTACCCCTCACCCCTGGCAACCACCACTCTATGCTTTCTATGAATTCAGTTATTTTAGATCCCACATATGAGTGAGATCATCTGTTATTTGTCCTTCTCTGACTTCACTTTTCATGTCCTCAAGGTCCATCTGTATTATTGCAAATGTCAGGACTTCCTTCTTTATTGTGGCCAATTAATATTGCTGTGTGTGTGTGTCACATTTTCTTTTTCAATTCATCCACTTGTGGACACTTAGGTTGTTTCCATGTCTTGACTATTATAAATAATGCTGCAATGAACATGGAGGTGCAAATCTCT
>NW_027743072.1:0-306 GCF_054177405.1 Leptonychotes weddellii | reverse complement strand
TATTAACACCTTGGAAGAACTCATCTTCTATTGGGAGACTTTGTAGTGTGCGTATGGAAGCCTGTGCACAAAGTGTGATGAGAACAGAGCACCAGATCTGGGAAGGAAAAGTCCAGCTGTCACACCATGGATCTCAGAGTCATCACCAATAAAATGGGAGAAATATACTCTCTACTCCCCCTTGAGAGTGTTGTTGCAATGGACACGTGAAAGTTCTTAATAAGCCATAAAATACTGCACCCATATATACCTTTTACTACTGTTTCATTATATAGGTATATCGGATTTTCCCAGTAAACTGAAAGC
>NW_027743071.1:0-306 GCF_054177405.1 Leptonychotes weddellii | reverse complement strand
TGTTTATTTTTTCCTCTTGACTCTCCACATGTTGTTTAAAATTCTACTTGTATCTACTTATATCATTCCAAGTTGCTTTAAAGATAACATTCACCTTTTTTTTTTCCCCTCCTCATCTACTATGTTGTGAGGTCCCTAATGGCAGGGCTCATATCTTTTTTGTGGTTTGTATTCTATCCAGACAAGTGCCTTGTCCATTATAGGTGGTTTATGCCATTTTGTTAAACTCACAAATAAACCGGTGTGTCAACACCGTTGTGTATGGCGATCTCATTATATACCACATTTATAGTAAGCACTTACTCA
>NW_027743070.1:0-4617 GCF_054177405.1 Leptonychotes weddellii | reverse complement strand
CAACCCTCAGTTTGTTTCCTGAGATTAAGAATTCCTCATATCAGTGAGGTCATATGATACATGTCTTTCTCTGATTGACTTATTTCGCTCAGCACAATACCCGGAGGGTATTTCAACACAGTCGCCCGACTCTAGGGCCTGGTATCAAGTGCTAAGCCACAGAAAGGGCCCAGGCCAGCAGCCAGCAGGACGAGGAAGCACAGGGATGCTCATTTCCATGCAGGCCTCCTCTTTAGATTTCATTTTCTCCATTCTGCCTGCCACGGTCATTCCGATGGCTTCGAGAGCAACCAAGCAGCCAAAGATCCGATCTTTCCCGACTCCCAGCAGTTGAAAACCCACATGTGCCCCTCCCCATATGAGCTTTTTATTCAAACATCAACAGTGGGAAAGAGATTTTAATTAGCCACGGACCATCCGGCACCAATGATTGGTTAACTGCACCGCAGGCAAGATTGACAAAGCCCTCAGCAGCCCCTGGAGAGCTAAGCTGGTCTGGCTTTCCCCTGCTTCGTATTAGCAAGGAGACCGCCCAGAACCTCCTCCGCAGCAGAAAACAAAGCAGAGACTGCGTGCCGGTCAGTCTCTCTTCAGGATGCAGGTGCAGAAATCGAGCTAAGAGCCAGTGAAGGGGCAAGAATGGGAACTCAGGCGGTGCCTCACAGACGTGCTGGTGCTCCTTGGATTACCAGGCCCAAGTGACAAAAAGACAAGAATTCTAATCCAGATGGGAACAGAAAGAGCCATTCTGCATGGCCAAGGCTCAGAGTCCCAAGTGAGGATGAGAGGGAGGAAATGGTTACAAGTTTAAGGGGTGTTGGGGGAGAACCTGGGTGGCTCAGTTGGTTAAGTGCCTGCCTTTGGCTCAGGTCATGATCCCAAGGTCCTGGGATCGAGTCCCGAGTCGGGTTCCCTGCTGGGCAGAGTGTCTGCTTCTCCCTCTGCCTGCCGCTCCCCCTGCTTGTGCACACGCGCTCTCTCTGACAAATAAAGTCTTTTAAAAATAAATAAATAAATAAAAATGAAGGGTGTTAGGGAGAGGAGGGTAACTAGTTAAATGTTTATTAGGTTCTATGAACCAAAGCAACTGATTCTCACTGAATCCTCCGGACAACCCCCCAGGCAGACAAGAAGATGGCCCTCACAGGTGAAAACAACTAAGGTTCAGAGGGGCGCTTCCCCAGAGTCATGACAGACTGACACTCACAGTCTGACTCCAAAGCCAAGGCTGCCTCTGCCATGTCAGCAGCTGCCCTCACGGCATGGAAGCCAACCCAGAGCCTAGTGGTCTACTCCACACCCATTTCTCTCAGGTAGCTGCTGCAGAGCCAGGGAATATGGAAACAGGAAGAAATACAAGGGCCCATCACATCAAGGATGTGGGCAAAGTTACATCCTCGAGCAGCTCATCAACCAGCCCACAGCACTGAGCCACCCCCATGCAGAGGCCAGGAGACACCGCCGAGACCACAGAGGCCGACAGCCCAGGTGACCGAGGCAGTAGGCAGTGGTTTCCACGGGGACTGAGGCCCTGCAAGGCGGCTCCTCTTTGACCCGGCCCTCTATGTCCCTGACTTTTAAGGAAGGGACCCAGGAGCACAGAAGAAAAATCAAAAAGTGACAGGAATCCCTCTTGCAGCTGTCCCCTGACCTCAACGGGAACCCCATTCACTTACAAAAATGGACAACTGGTGAGATGAACAACAGCAAGTGAAGATTCGTTGAAAGGCTTAAGAGCAAAAGGAAGGGAGATGCACAACACGAGGGAGCAGGGGAGGCAAAGGGCATGTTTGGCAGAGAATTCCCAACAGACACCTCCACCAGACACGGCGAGGGCGGACGGTCAGCTGGGAAAGAGGGGCACCAGCAGAGACACGGAGGTCATCACAGTAATGAGATTCGGGAATTTGAGGCAGCCACAAGCAGGGTCTGAAAGAAGCTGCTCTTTAAAATGCTGGGGAAGAGGGGCGCCTGGGGGGCTCAGTCAGTTACGCATCCGACTCTTGGTTTTGGCTCAGGTTATGATCTCAGGGTCATGAGATGGAGCCCCACGTCGGGCTCTGCACTGGGCATGGAGCCTGCTTGAGATTCTTTCTCCCTCTCTCTCTGCCCTTCTCCCCCCAACCCCACCCCCTGCTCACACCCTCACTCTCTCCGAAAAATATAAATGTTGGGGAAGAAGGACATAGAATGTTTTTTGTACAACATGATACACTTTTAGGTCCAGATCCAAAGCAAATCACTTTAAACAGTTTCCTCATCTGTACAGTGGAGAAAATAAAGGTCCCTACTACTCACAAGGCTGTCATGAAAACTGAATGAGTTAATTTATATGAAAGACTAATGAAGTTCCAACCTTGTGCAAAGTGCTCCTGCGTGTTAGTAGTGATTGTTAGCGTTATCCCTATCATCCAGACACACAGGAGCACGGCACACTACTTGGACAGGATTAAAATGCATGGTAGCAGAGCTGGAAGCTCAGAGACCTACTGATTCTGTTGTTTCTGTTGCTGGTGTTGAAGACAGATTTAATTACGAAATGTCATGCTATCCCCATGCACAAAACTAAAACACATCATCCATCTCCCAGCAATTGCCACAGCACCTGGTGACTTAAGTCCCTTGGCTGCAGGACCCTGAGCCCCCAGAGATTGCAACATGTGGCTCTGAGGATTCTGCAAAGAACAACACCATTACTGACTACAGGTAAGACATCCTCACATGTGGATTTCTGCACCATCAGGCTGCCCCCATCCCAGTCCCACACAATGCCTGCCTTGCCCGCTATTAAAAAATAAATAAAAAGTTTTTAGAAAAGACTACATCTTCTGCACTGCATCAGGCCAAGCAGTACCTGTTTCGGTTTTGCTGGCGAAGCCTGCTGCCTGTTTGATCGCGGCCGCAGTTAGCGCTAATCCCCGGCTCCTCTTCAGGCCATGCTGCAGGACAGCCTCAAACTGGGCACACAGACAGGTTACCCTGCAAAAGAACCAGTGATTCATCAGTCCACCTGTGCAGGAAGAGAGACAACCAGGGCAGCCCCAGCCCCTCCGGAAAGGGGGTGAGTCACTAGCTCTAAACCTCAGGGGAGATACACACCTGACACCTGGATTTATGGGCAGGTAATTGACATGCAATTGACTTGGGCCCCTCAGCACACCTCTCTCCATTTGCCTCACATACCTCCAGGAAGCCCCCCACAGTCTAGCCATATTCATCAGCCTCTTGAAGACATAGGAACAATTCACAAGAAAGGAGGGAAAATGGAATTGGTGCCAGCCAGCAGAGGAGAAAAAAATAAAAGCCAATTTAAAAACAAATCAGTCTGGCATGGGGAGGGGTGGGCTAATTGTAATCAATTCACAAAGTCCAACTCTAATTCATATCACTTGTAGTTTAAGGAACTAGATTATCTTTCAAGAGATTGAATGCACCAGACTGCCAAATTGGAAATATTGTATAATATTACATACACTAAAAAAAATAATATGAATTCTGATTCTTGTTCTTTATTTTGTTGTAAGGGATTGTATTGTGAAGTCAGATCCAGACTTGATGGAATGAATTTTCAATTAAGTTACTACTGTGGATTCAATTAAATTTATTTCTCAATAACCAAAGAAATCACGAACATATTGGTAAAGAGATGAAGTCAGAGCTACTACCTTCTATTCTTTTTTTTATGTTAAGTTAGCCACCATACAGTTCACCATTAGTTTTTGATGTAGCGTTCAATGATTCATTAGTTGCGTGTAACACCCAGCGCTCATTACAACACGTGCCCTCCTTAATACCCATCACCCAATACTACCTTCTGTTCTTTACAGTCCTCCCAGGGCTCCTGGGCACCTAGGCCCACTGAGTCTGTGGACTTTAAGGCCCTTCTATTCGCTCATGCAACCTACGTTAAATCCTTGGGGCACCCTGTTATGCAACCGCATAGCACCATGAACTCCTATGTAATACATACCAGTTATAATATTAAAAACTCCATGAGGCCCTCTCATTTTTACTGTGAACCTAAAACTGTTATAGAAAGAGTCTTAAGGAAAAGTTAACCAAAAAATTCCATGAGATTGGAGCGCCTGTGTGGCTCAGTTGATTAAGCGTCCAACTCTTGATTTCAGCTCAGGTCATGACCTCAGGGTCCTGAGCTCAAGCCCCACATCAGACTCCATGCTGAGTGTGGAATCTGCTGAAGATTCTCTCCCTCTCCCTCTGGCCCTCCCACCCTACTCATGCTAGCACTCTCCCATCCCCCTCCCCTTAAAAAATAATAATAAATCCTGAACCCCTCCTATGTACCAGGCACTACTGACCTAGGCTCTGAGGATACAAAGATAGCACAGTCTCTGCCTCACCACAACTGCACAGTTTTAGCAGAGGGAGATACACAAAGACGCTAACCAGACCATTTCTTTTTTTTTTTTTTTAAGATTTTATTTATTTATTTGAGACAGAGAGAGTGAGAGAGAGAGAGCACATGAGAGGGGGGAGGGTCAGAGGGAGAAGCAGGCTCCCTGCCGAGCAGGGAGCCCGATGCGGGACTCGATCCAGGGACTCCAGGATCATGACCTGAGCCGAAGGCAGTCGCTTAACCAACTGAGCCACCCAGGC
>NW_027743069.1:0-306 GCF_054177405.1 Leptonychotes weddellii | reverse complement strand
CTTCCTTCCTTTCTTTCCTTTTTCTTTCTTTTTTTTTTTTAATGATGTATTTATTAATTTATTTGACAGAGAGAGAGAGACAGTGAGAGCAGGAACAGAAGCAGGGGGAGTGGGAGAGGGTGAAGCAGGCTTCCTGCTGAGCAGGGAGCCCAATGCAGGGCTCAATCCCAGGACCCTGGCTGGGATCATGACCTGAGCCAAATGCAGACGTTTAATGACTGAATCACCCAGGCGCCCCTCAGTCATTTCTTTCCTGTACGAAAAATTTCAATAAGTATTTATGCTGAGTAATATTAGCTTGTAGTG
>NW_027743068.1:0-306 GCF_054177405.1 Leptonychotes weddellii | reverse complement strand
CCCAGACAAACAAAAGCTGAGGGATTTCATCACCATTAGATCTGCCTTATGAGAAACACTAAAGTCAGTTCTTCAGGTTGAAAGGAAAAGATGCTAAGTAAAAACATAAAAACATAAAATGTACTAAAATTATGAAAACATAAACCTATAAATGTCACTGGTAAGGTAAAATATATAGTCAAATTAAAAATACTCTAATACTCTAATGATGGTGCTTAAGTCACGTTTATCTCTAGTATAAAAGTTAAAAGCAACAGAATTAAAAATAACCATACCTAAAATACTTTGTTAATGTATGCTCAACTT
>NW_027743067.1:0-306 GCF_054177405.1 Leptonychotes weddellii | reverse complement strand
TTTTTTTTTTTTTAAAGATTTTATTTATTTATTTGAGACAGAGAGAATGAGAGAGAGAGAGCACATGAGAGGGGGGAGGGTCAGAGGCAGAAGCAGGCTCCCTGCCGAGCAGGGAGCCCGATGCGGGACTCGATCCAGGGACTCCAGGATCATGACCTGAGCCGAAGGCAGTCGCTTAACCAACTGAGCCACCCAGGTGCCCGCATTCTAGAAATTCTGAGATTAGCACACCTTTGTTTTACTTTAACACAAAATTGCACTACTTCTTCTAGCCTATGCTTAAAATATCTAATGCCATGAAAAAAG
>NW_027743066.1:0-306 GCF_054177405.1 Leptonychotes weddellii | reverse complement strand
AGGAAAATTTTTCTGGAAGAATTTTATATCCTATACCTTAAGCATTTTAATAATTTCACTCCACTCTTTTCTTGCTTGTATAGTTTTTGACAAGAAATCTGTTCTCTTTCTTCTTCCTCTTCTCCTCCTCCTCCTCCTTCTTCTTGTTCTTCTTCTTCTATTTCTTCTTTTTCTTCTTCTTCTTCCTTCTCTTTAATGGGTAAGGTGTTTTCCCCCACTCTGGCTTCTTTCAAGATTTTCTCTTCATCTTTGGGTTTTCTTTCTTTCTCTCTCTCTATGTGTGTATATATATATATATTTCCTTTT
>NW_027743065.1:0-306 GCF_054177405.1 Leptonychotes weddellii | reverse complement strand
GGGTTGCCATAGCCACGCAGCTACCAGCCGCGAGCCCTGCTTTCCCGCCAGTCGCCATTCTCTGTCCTGGAAAGCTGATTCTAACTGCACTCACTGCTGTCCTGCTTCCGCAGCTGGTCTCTGCTCTCTGCATTTCTCCCTTTCTCCAGATTACTCCTACCAGTTTACAAACACACTGTTACTTCTCCCGTTTTAAAACAGCCACAATGACTGCAAACATCCCTTAAGGACCATCCCATTTCTTTGTCCCTCTTGACAGAAAAACTCTTCAGAGAATTACCCCCCCACATTCCTAAGTCCAGTGGT
>NW_027743064.1:0-306 GCF_054177405.1 Leptonychotes weddellii | reverse complement strand
TTTTTTTTTTTTTAAAGATTTTATTTATTTATCTGAGACAGAGAGAATGAGAGAGAGAGAGCACATGAGAGGGGGGAGGGTCAGAGGGAGAAGCAGACTCCCTGCCGAGCAGGGAGCCGGATGCGGGACTCGATCCAGGGACTCCAGGATCATGACCTGAGCTGAAGGCAGTCGCTTAACCAACTGAGCCACCCAGGCGCCCCAAGAGGCACTGTCTTTATACGTAGTAGAGTAGAACTGGCATTGTAGGGAAGATCAAGGACTTGGAAGTCAGAGAAAGCGGACTCTGGCACTCACTCACCTTGA
>NW_027743063.1:0-306 GCF_054177405.1 Leptonychotes weddellii | reverse complement strand
GTCTGCCTTCGGCTCAGGTCGTGATCCCAGGGTCCTGGAATCGAGCCCCGCATCGGGCTCCCTGCTCAGCGGGAAGCCCGCTTCTCCTCCCCCTCCCACTTCCCCTTTCTGTCAAATAAATAAATAAAATCTTTTAAAAAAATAAAAATAAATAAAATTTACAAGCACTTTTACAAATAAGGTTCTTTGCAGTCCTTACTATAATCTTAAAGGGAGATAATTATGCCCCTACCTTTCTATTTAGGAATGTGGACACTCAGAGTATATGAGGTTTACTCCCCCCAGTCAGGTGTTCAGGGCAGATGT
>NW_027743062.1:0-306 GCF_054177405.1 Leptonychotes weddellii | reverse complement strand
TCTGATCATCTACATGTGCAGGAATCACCTTTCTAACAGTCCTGACATAGTCATTCAAATGTAATTTTAAAAAATGCACATTGACAACAATACAATAATAGTAGGGAACTTCAACACCCCCCTCACTGAAATGGACAGATCATCTAAGCAAAAGTTCAACAAGGAAATAAAGACTTTAAATGACACATGACCAAATGGATTTCACAGATATATTCAGAACATTCCATCCCAAAGCAACAGAATACACATTCTTCTTTAGTGCCCATGAAACATTCACCAGAAGAGATCACATCCTAGGTCACAAAT
>NW_027743061.1:0-306 GCF_054177405.1 Leptonychotes weddellii | reverse complement strand
TATATATATATATTTTTAAAGTACCACATCTGTATAGCTCCTTTCACAGAGTAGACGACAATCTGACTAAAATAATTCCGGCATCAAAATTATGAGACTCCACTGTTGCTTAGCAAATCCCCTTAAATGAGGAAGTCTGCGTTAAATTAAATTTCTTAAACTGGGGCGCCTGGGTGGCTCAGTTGGTTAAGCGACTGCCCGTCATGATCCTGGAGTCCCGGGATCGAGTCCCACATCGGGCTCCCTGCTCAGCAGGGACTCTGCTTCTCCCTCTGACCCTCCTCCCTCTCATGCTCTCTGTCTCTC
>NW_027743060.1:0-307 GCF_054177405.1 Leptonychotes weddellii | reverse complement strand
TTTTTTTTTTAAAGATTTTATTTATTTATTTGAGAGAGAGACTGAGAGAGAGAAAGCATGAGAGGGGGGAGAGTCGGGAGGGTCAGAGGGAGAAGCAGACTCCCCGCCGAGCAGGGAGCCCGATGCGGGACTCGATCCAGGGACTCCAGGATCATGACCTGAGCCGAAGGCAGTTGCTTAACCAACTGAGCCACCCAGGCGCCCGGTTTTGAGTCACAGTTAAAAGCCCTTCTCTACATCCAGGTTCAAGAGAAATTCATCCATGTGTTTTTTAATTTTTTTAGTTTAATCCATATGTATTTATTAT
>NW_027743059.1:0-4617 GCF_054177405.1 Leptonychotes weddellii | reverse complement strand
AAACAAAAAAACAGTATGATCAAATATGATCACTCTAGATTTTGGGCGTATTTTGGTTTGTTAGAAGAAAGTGCCTCCCAAAATTTTAAAGAAAGAAAGCTTCTATATGTATAGGGTAAATATGATGAAGGGATGGAATACGACTGTAAAGATGAAAAGTATAAAAGATTTTATAAAAGGAATTGATAAGTTGGTTGAAAAAAGAAAGAAGAGCATTCAAAAAAAAAAATGTGATCAGTCAGGAGACTAGAACAAAGCCATACACTAGAGATTTAGGGTATATTTTGGTCTGTTAGAAGAAACTGTATCCCAAAATTTTAACGAGAGAAAAATTTATATATATACCAAAAATAAGGTTAACTACTATGAAGGGATATAACATGACTCTAAAAATGAAAAATAAAAATGTTTTTTTAAAAAGGTATTGATAAGATGTTGGTTGAAAAAGGGAAAAAGAAAAATTCAAAAAAAAAATTTAAAAAATTAACTTTGAAAGACTAAAGAATCATGGGGAAAAGCCATGGATTCTATGTGCAGTATTCTCCTAGTGCTGGAGTTCTGCCATTCTCATTGATCGGTAAACTTGGTCTTGGCTGGCTGTTTTTGTTGGTCTTCTGGGGGAGGAGCCTGTTGCCGTGGTTCCCAAATGTCTTTGCTGGAGGCGGAATTGCCCCGCCTTTGCCCGACTGGGCTAAGTCATCTGTTTGGGTTTGCTCTCGGGAGCTTTTGTTCCCTGCAAGCTTTCCGTACAGCTTTGGAGGCGGAGAGTGAAAATGGCGGCCTCCCAATCTCTGTCGCATAGGAGCCGAGAACTCGGGGCCCTGCTCCTCAGTGAGCCCCCAGAGAAAAGTCGTCAGTCACTCCCGTCTCCCCAGTCTCCGGCCTCACTCTGTGCTCACCCAGTCTGTGACCAAGCGTTTCTATCTCTGACTCACAACCCCGTGTGGAGTCTCCAAACCCAGCAGATCCCTGTGGTGCGCTCCTGCGCTGCTCCTCCCCAGGGAGGAAGGTGAGTCTCCCCGGATCTGCCACTTGTTGGGTCCCTGCTGGAAGAGCAGTGGCCTGACTATGCTGCGGATCACAGTTTATGGCAACCCTGAGCTGAGAGCCCACACCTGGGCTCTGTCTCTGCAGCTGGCTTCTGCACTCTGATCCCTGGGAGCTCTGCTGCACTCAGGCACCCTGGTCTTCCTGTGACCCCAAGAGTCCTGAGACCACACTGTCCCGCGAGGGTTCCACCCCCGCTTAGCCACTGGAGCGATGTCCCTCAGTGGAGCCGACTTCTAAAAGTTCCGATTTTGTGCTCCGCAGCTCTATCACTTACTGGTAGCACCGACGGAGGCCCCCTCCCCTGCCATCTATCCTCCTGAATATCACCTCAGATTCACTTCTCTGCACGTCCTACCTTCCAGAAAGTGGTCGCTTTTCTGTTCAGAGAGTTGCTGCTATTCTTTTCTTCCATCTCCTGTTGAGTTCATAGGTGTTCAGAATGGTTTGATCCCTATCCAGCTGAATTCCTGGACCAGACGAAATCCAGGTCTCCTACTCCTCTGCCATCTTGCTCCTCCCCTGAGGACTCTTTAAAAAACATACAGTCAATACCATCATCACATCATGATACTAACACAATTTCTTTATTTTTGGGGGGGGGGCTAGAAAATATCATTTTTAATAAAAATTAACAAAAAACATTTTAACTAAAACATTTTAAATCAAAAGTAGTAAGCAGCAGCTAATAATTTTATTTTAGTGATTCATCACATACAACACCCAGTTCTCATCATAACAAGTGCCCTCCTTAATACCCATCACTCCTCTAGCCCATCCCCCTGCCCACCTCCCTCCATCAACCCTCAGTTAGTTCTCCATCCTTAAGAGTCTCTTATGGTTTTCTTCCCTCTTTTTTTTTTTCCCCCTTAGCATAGATTCATCCGTTTAGTTTCTTAAATTCCACAGGTGAGTGAAATCGTGTGGTATTTCTTTCTGTGATTAACCTGTTTTGCTTAGCATAATACCGTCTAGCTCTATCCACTTTGTTGCAAATGGCAAAATTTTGTTCTTTTTGATGGCTGAATAATACTCCATTTTGTGTGTGTGTGTGTGTGTGT
Organism: Leptonychotes weddellii; assembly: GCF_054177405.1. Taxonomy (NCBI): domain Eukaryota; kingdom Metazoa; phylum Chordata; class Mammalia; order Carnivora; family Phocidae; genus Leptonychotes; species Leptonychotes weddellii. Next base: position 2,509 of record NW_027743059.1, on the reverse strand, counting down.
GTGTATTTATCCATTCCTCAGTGGACGGACATTTGGGCTATTTCTATAGTTTGGCTATTGTTGATAATGTTTCTGTAAAAATCAGGGTGCATATATCCCCTTGAAATAGTACTTTTGTATCCTTTCAGTAAATACCTAGTAGTGCAATTGCTGTATTGTAGGGTAGTTATATTTTTAACTTTTTGAAAAACCCCCATACTGTTTTCCAGAGTGGCTGCACCAGTTTGCATTCCCACCAACAGTGCAAGAGGGTTTACTTTTCTCTGCATTCTTGCCAACACCTGTTGTTTCTTGTGTTGTTAATTTTAGCCATTCTGATAGGTGTGAGGTGGTATCTCATCATGGTTTAGTGATTTTGTAATTTTAAATGTTAAGTTTCCTCAATTGCTTCAGAAATGGCTATGACAATTGGTTTGATTTCGGATCTAAACAAAGCCCATGTCTTTTTAAAAAAAAATTAATAAATTTTTAAATTAACATATAAGCCCATGCCTTTTAATTGATTTATAGGTCTTTTAAGTCTGTTTTGATCTATAGGTTTTCTCTGTATCTTATTGGCAATTCATTTGTTGAAAAATCTAGTCAGTTTTTTGCAACAGAAATTCCCACAGTCTGAGTTTTGCTGAGTTTATTTCTGTAGTGTGATTAAAAGCAATTTTTCTGTCCCCTGTACATTCTACAAATTGGTCACCACATTTAAAGTATTAATCAGGTTAAGGCTTTTTTTTAAAATGTATTATCTTATAAATGATGATTTAAAAAAAAAATCTGAAGGCATCTGATGTCTTGTTCCTCTTTGTAATGGTAGCAGCCACTAATGATAATGGCCTAGAAACAGCATTTAATTAGGGATGACAGAAATGGTGATACTAAATTTTATCATTTCTTCTTCATTTATTAGCTGGGGTATGTCTGTAACAAATTACTTGATTACTCAGGAATATCAGGTTAAATGCTTTGATTTTTTTTTTTCCTTTCATTTTCCTGTTAGAAAATAAGCTGCATCTTTGGCATCTGTATTAGCATGGGCTGCCATAGTGCAATACCATAAACTGGGTGGTTTAAATAACAGAAACTGATTTTTCTCACAGTTCTTGAGGTCAAGGTTAAGTCTGAGATAAAGTTCTAGCAGGGTTCATATTCTGGTGAGATGCTCCTGTTCTATTGCATGCAGATGGTGTCTTTGGGCAGTGTGCTCACATAACCTTTCCTTGATATTTGGTATGGAGGGAGAGCGAGAGCTCTCTGGTGTTTCTTCTTATAAAAATACTGTTCCTATTGGATCAGGAGTTGACCTTTATGACCTCACTTACCCTAATTTTTTCCTAAAGACCCTATTTCCAAATACAGTAACACTGGGGGTTAGGACTTCAATGTATGAATCTTGGGGAGGACACAAACATTCAGTCTATAGCAGTATCCTCACAAAGTGACCGATGCATGGTTTTCTTTTTGGTTTCTTTAATGTTATTATCAACTTCTGTATTGAAACAGATTCTCTGTTTCAGTCCATTGTGGTTATTGTATTTAGTCTTTGTTCTTTGTTGGTTTAGAACTTCACTGTGTGGATATCTTATGTTGATTCATCCACTCAGGGTTTCAGCAAACTTTTTCTGTAAGGACAAGATAGAAACTTATTTCTCCCTTCTCCCCCCTCACCCTCCTCCAAACCCTTTAAAAGTTTAAAACCAATCTTCACTTAAAGACTGTACAAAAACAGACTCACGGATTTGACCCGAGGGCTGTAGTTTGCTCACCCCTGAGTCAGTTACTAATTGATAGCTATTTGTTCTGTTTGTAGACTTTTACTGAAATAAGTGATGCTGCAATATATTTGTGTACATCTTTGCTATTTTTGCCATTGGGATGGAGTTCTAAAAGTGCTTTAAGGGTAAACGCATATCAATTTTTCCGGATACTGCCAATTTTTTCTTCATGGGTTCATTCAGCTTTAAACCAGCCATGTATGAGAATGCCTGTTTTTCCAGTCTTTCAGGAGTAGATTGTCAAACTTTTAGATTTTTGTCACTTTGCATGAGTGATTCAGTATAGTCTTAATTTGCTTTACTTTTATTATGAGCAAGATTGAGCTTCTTTTCATACAGGGTTAGAGCAATCTATATTACTTTGTGAACTATCCATATCTCTTGCTCATTTTTCTGTAATTTATTGATTTATTTCTTTGTTATCTTTAAAATGTGGACCTATTATCCTGGCAGAAAGTGACAAATGTTTTTCTCCAGGTTGTCATTTTTTATTTTTAATTATGGAGTTTGTGCCATACAGTTTTTTTTCTAATTTTATTTCATTATGTTAATCAGCATACATTACATCATTAGTTTTTGATGTAGTGTTCCATGATTCATTGTTTGCATATAACACCCAGTGTTCCATTCAGTAGGTGCCCTCTTTAATACCCATCACATGGCTAACCCATCCTCCCACCCCCATCCCCTCTAGAACCCTCAGTTTGTTTCTGAGTCCATAGTCTCTCATGGTTCGTCTCCCC
>NW_027743058.1:0-307 GCF_054177405.1 Leptonychotes weddellii | reverse complement strand
CGGGGCGCCTGGGTGGCTCAGTTGGTTAAGCGACTGCCTTCGGCTCAGGTCATGATCCTGGAGTCCCGGGATCGAGTCCCGCATCGGGCTCCCTGCTCGGCAGGGAGCCTGCTTCTCCCTCTGACCCTCCCCCCTCTCATGTGCTCTCTCTCATTCTCTCTCTCTCAAATAAATAAATAAAATCTTTAAAAAAAAAAAAAAGAAATATATTGCTCGTGCGAGTAAATATTTACATACACCAAAATATTTATGTTCATATATGTGAGTACTGCTTTCCGCAGGGGGAGAGGAAAATGTGTAAATATTT
>NW_027743057.1:0-307 GCF_054177405.1 Leptonychotes weddellii | reverse complement strand
CTTATGTTAATCCCCATACATTACATCATTAGTTTTAGATGAAGTGTTCCATGATTCATTGTTTGTGCATAACACCCAGTGCTCCATGCAGAATGTGCCCTCCTCAATACCCACCACCAGGCTAACCCATCCTCCCACCCCCCTCCCCTCTAGAACCCTGTTTGTTTTTCAGAGTCCATCGTCTCTCATGGTTCGTCTATCCCTCCGATTTCCCCCGCTTCATTCTTCCCCTCCTGCTACCTTCTTCTTCTTCTTTTTTTTTTCTTAACATATATTGCATTATTTGTTTCAGAGGTACAGATCTGAG
>NW_027743056.1:0-307 GCF_054177405.1 Leptonychotes weddellii | reverse complement strand
CAACAGCAAGATATCAGTGTTATGACAATTCCTGAGCACTCTGATATCAATGACTTAGAGAAATCTGTTTGGGAATTAGAAGGAATGCCACAGGACACTTATACCCAGCAGCTGCATAGCCAGATACAAGAATCTTCTTTGAATCAAATACAAGCACAGTCTTCAGATCAGTTACCTCTACAGTCTGAACTGAAAGAGTTTGAGCCTTCTGTTTCCCAAACAAATGAAAGCTACTTTCCTTTTGATGATGAGCTTACACAAGATAGTATTGTGGAAGAGCTGGTGCTTATGGAGCAGCAAATATCAA
>NW_027743055.1:0-307 GCF_054177405.1 Leptonychotes weddellii | reverse complement strand
AGAGTGGGAGGTGGGCAGGGGAGGGGTCAGAGGGATGGGGTTGGGCAGGGGGGAGGTGGAGGCACCAGGATGGGCCAATGCCAGATGGAAACTCAGAGATGGTCATGGTGGCGAGTTGTCTGGAAAGAGGACTGGACACATCTCAGTGGGAGAAGATAGAGAGCAGTTCAGCAGCAGTCAGAGCCTGGGAGGATGTAGGCAGCCAAGGCTGTGGCAGGGAAACAAGGGTGTTTGTGGGTCCTTGGAGGGTCCCAGGAAGGTGATGGTAAGACCTCCAGAGCCACTTCCCACTCAGGCTGAGGCCTGA
>NW_027743054.1:0-307 GCF_054177405.1 Leptonychotes weddellii | reverse complement strand
TCTTGAGACTTTCCTGATGGTGGCTGCAGATATACGCAGATGACTGGAATGAAAAAGAGGGACACAACCATAAGATGGGCTCCACATGTCCCAAAGGCTCTCTGAAGTCCTGTGGTTGACTTCATCCTCAGCACAGCCCGGGCAACGGCACCATATGAGCTGAGAATGAGGATGAGTGGTATGAGAACAAAAATGGAGCTCATGATCAGGAGGGTCAGCTCATTAACACTGGTATCAACACACGATAACCGCAGCAGTGCTGGAACTTCACAGAAGAAATGGTCCATTTGGCGATGTCCGCATAGGG
>NW_027743053.1:0-307 GCF_054177405.1 Leptonychotes weddellii | reverse complement strand
TATCTATGTATAATACTTGTCTTGTTATTTTTATTACATATATATTTTAAATTATATATAAAATAATAGAAATTACCATGTTAAGTATTTTTAAAGACATTCTAGGGCGCCTGGGTGGCTCAGTTGGTTAAGCGACTGCCTTCGGCTCAGGTCATGATCCTGGAGTCCCTGGATCGAGTCCCGCATCGGGCTCCCTGCTCAGCAGGGAGCCTGCTTCTGCCTCTGACCCTCCCCCCTCTCATGTGCTCTCCCTCTCTCATTCTCTCTGTCTCAAATAAATAAATAAATAAATCTTTAAAAAAAAAAA
>NW_027743052.1:0-307 GCF_054177405.1 Leptonychotes weddellii | reverse complement strand
AAAAAAAAAAAAATCTATGTCCCTTGGCTAGAACGTAGGTATTGTGAGAGCTTGTCCGTCCCTTCTGTTCACTGGTGTACCCCCAGCACGTGGGGTAGTAGCTGGTGGATAGTAGGTGCTCAGTAAACCTTTTTTGGCTGCACACATGGATGGACAGAGGAAGAAGGAAGGATGAGTACTTGGATGGAAGGAAGGAAGGGCGTTTTAAGGGTGGATAGATGGATGGTTGGAAGGAAGTTCTAATCATTGATGAGGGATAGTGGGAGGTGGTTGGGTTATGACTGGCGGCGGGAAGGTGGGTTAGACG
>NW_027743051.1:0-307 GCF_054177405.1 Leptonychotes weddellii | reverse complement strand
AAGGCTTGACAGGGCCGGGGACCCACTTCCAGGAGATTCCCTCCCTCGCGGGCAGCTGCTGCCGGCTGATGGCTGGGGGCCTCCGCTCCTGCCCACACCAGGCTCTCCGCAGCGCGGCCTGCGTGTCCTCAGCACGTGGGGGCGGCTCCCCCGGAGCAGGTGGCCCAGGAGGGAAGGGCAGAGCCACGGGCACCTTACATCCTGGAGGGCACCCAGCTCACTCCACCACGGGTCACCAGTCACACAGGCCGCCTGGCTCGCTGGGGGAAGAGACTGCAGAAGGGCGTGACTCGGGATGTGAGGATGG
>NW_027743050.1:0-307 GCF_054177405.1 Leptonychotes weddellii | reverse complement strand
TGATTGACTGGCATGTCCTAGCTCACATAATTATCAGGAACAGGATGGAAACTCACATACGATGTCCAAACTTTTCTCATGACATCCTACCGTATCTGGGGTTGCTACTGAAGATTTTCTGATATGCCAAGGTCTTGAGTGACCCAGGAGGAGAGGTGGGATTTCCACATGGATGCAAAGAATGAAGAGCATTCTAGGCGAAGACGAAACACATGTGACTAGCTTTGGAGGGGTATATACATAATGAATTCCCAAACAAATTTCTATTTTGTCAGAAGACGTTTTACAAAAATTTTTTAAGCATGGA
>NW_027743049.1:0-307 GCF_054177405.1 Leptonychotes weddellii | reverse complement strand
AAAAAAAAAGGTATGAGATGCAGGTTCATACACTGACCCCCCCAACCCTTGACTCCCAGATGGGGGGTCACCATCACACATAGAAAACAGGTTGGTCGAGTGCTTAGTATGTGGCAGGCACTGTGCTAAACCCTTTGCATGTTATTTTAAAAAATTCTCACAAAAACTCTAACAAGTGAATATCATTATCTTAATCCTATGGATGAGGAAAAAGAGGCACAGAGGTCCAGAGTCAAACAGCCAATGCATTTCTTTTTTTCTTTTTTAGAAGCCAGTGCATTTTTCTTTTTCTTTCTTTCTTTCTTTC
>NW_027743048.1:0-4618 GCF_054177405.1 Leptonychotes weddellii | reverse complement strand
GTTAAGCGTCTGCCTTCGGCTCAGGTCATGATCCCAGCATCCTGGGATCAAGCCCCACATTGGGCTCCCTGCTCCGTGGGAAGCCTGCTTCTCTCTCTCTCACTCCCCCTGCTTATGTTCCTGCTCTCGCTATCTCTCTCTCTGTCAAATAAATAAATCTAAAAAAAAAAAAAGTCTAAAATCATAATTAGATATCACTATACATTTAACAAAATGGCTACAATAAAAAAACAGTGGTGAGAGCAATTGCTGGTGAGGATACAGAACGTTATGTTAGTCAGAGTTCTCCAGAGAAACAGAAGTGGGGTGTGTGTGTGTGTGTTTGTGTGTGCGTGCGCGCATACACACATATGGAGAGGGAGTGAGAGAAAGGAGGGAAGGAGGGAGTGGAAGGGAGATTGATTTTAAGGAACAGGCTCACACAATTATGGGGGCTGGCAAGTCTGAAATCTACAGGGTGGGCTGACAGGATGGAGATTCAGGTAAGATTTGATGTTGTGAAATTCTAAGAGCCTGAAATCTGCAGGGCAGGCCCCCCAGGTGGGAAAATCAGACAGGGTGTCTATGTTAGAATCTCAAAGAAGTGTTTCTTCTTCAGGAAACCTCAATTTTTGTGGGTGAGGCCTTCAACAATTATATGAGGCCTACCCCATTACGGAGGGTAATCTACTTTACTCAAAGTATACTAATTTAAACGTTAACTACATCTAAAAAATACCTTCACAAGCAACATCTAGACTGGTGTTTGACCAAACAACTGGGCACCATTGCCTAGTCAACTTGATCCATAAAATTAACCACTGTTATTCATACATGCTGATAGGAATTTAAAATGGTACAGCCACTGTGGAAACCAGTTTGGCAATGTCTGCTAAAACTAAAAATCAGGGGTGCCTGGGTGGTGCAGCCGGTTAAGTCTCCGACTCTTGGTTTCGGCTCAGGTCATGATCTCATGGTCATGGGCTCCAGACCCATGTCGGGCTCTGCGCTCAGGGTGGATGGAGTCTGCTTGAGATTCTCTCTCTCCCTCTCCCTCGGTCCCTCCCACTTGTGCTCTCTCTCTTAAATAAATAAATAAAATCTTAAAAACAAAAACAACTAAAAATCAAATTACTGGATGACCCAGCAATTGTGCTCTTGGGCAATTGTGATCTTGGGCAGAGAAATGAAAACCTATCTTCATGCAAAATCCAGTAAATGAATGTTCATAGCAGTCTTATTTGTAGCCCCAGACTGGAAGGAACCTAAATGTCTTTCAATGAGTAAATGGTTAAACAAAATTCATACCCTGGCATACTACTTGGAAATATTAAGGAAAAAACTATCAATACATTTAACAACTTGGATGGCTCTCAAAGGCATTCTGCTGAGTAGAGAAAGCCAATCTCGAAAGGTCACATACTTTATGATTCCATTTATATAGCATTCTTGAAATGAGAGATGGAGAACAAATTGGTGGCTGCCAGAGACAAGGGATGGAGGGTGGAAGGGGAATGGGTGTGATTATAAAGGGGCAGCACAAGGGAAATCTTCGTGGTTATGGAATAGTTCTATATTGTGGAGATCATTCTGAATGTGGAGGTCACGGGTAACCTTGACAAGTGCAAATGGTGATGGCCTGCCGTAACTAACTTACCCATCTTACTAAAACATGAGACCCACTAAGGGAGCAATCTTTGTATGTTTCCTGGAATAGTCTAGCAAAGAACACGCAGTATTTGTTGAATGAATCAAATTTCTGAATGAAATCAATCCAAAATACAACTGTCACGTTAGTCCTCATTTTGTTGGGCTGCCCACTGCTTACAAGTCAGATCCAAATCCTAAACTGGCTTACATCTACCCCAACAGTTTTATCCCCCATCATGCCTTTCTTCTTGGTTGTTGGTAATTCCCCTAAATCACCCTATTTCCTCTACTTGGATGCTCATCCAGGAAAATCCAGCTCAAATGCTCCCTCTTCTGAGGGGCTTCCCAGACTCCCAGGCAGTCTGCTCTCCATCCTGTAGCGCCTGGTACAAGCCTCCAGCGTATATTGTAGCATATATTATATGGTCCCTAATGAATGTCTCCCTCTCCAGGATGTATGTTTTCCCCCACAGAAAGGAAAGGCTATGCCCTAGCACTTAACACAGTGCCTCATTGCCAAGGGTACTTAATGAATCCTAGAGCCCATTTCATCTAAGAGATAGCTCTCAGTCTTTCATCTGAGATACAAACACATAACAAAACTTCTGATGAGTTTCATCTCTTCTTTTTAACCTTTATCTTCTGGCTCAGGACTGACAGAGCTGGTGGGAGGAAGACACTAAAGCATCAAGAGGGTTACTATCTAATCTTATGTGGAAATTCAGTTAGCTGAAGTAAGAGGCTCAAGAAAAAGATGGTAAGGTTTAGGGACGACTTGAGGAGGACTTGGCGTCTGGGCTGACAGTGCATTCCCAACAGCAGAAGAAATAAACAAGCCACACTATGGTTGCCTTGTTCAGGTGCATTTCCATCAAGGTGGCATATAAGGAAAAGTGGAGCGTCCTTTCATCTTGAATGCTGGATGGCCTGCCCACAGCCCACAATATGGGCAAAGGGAAGCTAGTCCAGTCCCTCACCAAAAGCAGAAATGATGAGTCTCACAGACCCATGGGGTTGAGAAGCAGACAGCAAGTATAATAAAACACACTGGGTTCAGTCTAGAGTTTTGATGGCATTTTAAAGCACACTGTGTGAAACCCTCTATTGATGGAGCTTTAGATCTCTCTGCTTTAGGGGGCCCCACTGGGTAAGTGACTCCGGAAAGGGGTGAGGGAGGAAGTGGCTGACCAGCTAGGACTAAAAAAAGATGTGGGCCATGGTCTCATACAGAGCGAGTGACGAGCCAGGTAAAACATTCAGGCCTGTCCCACCCCTCCCAAACCCTTCCCCTGCCTCCCACCCATGTCCAGCAAGGTAGAATGTGAGAAGGGAGGGAGACAGGAGGGCAGAGTCCATAGAAACCACTGAACAGCTAACTGTCCTAGCAGCATGTGATTTACAGATGTTCCTTACCAGTCCGGACTCCACACCACAAGAATTCAAGTTCAGGGGCGCCTGAGTGGCTCAGTCATTAAGCGTCTGCCTTCAGCTCAGGTCATGGTCCCAGGGTCCTGGGATCGAGTCCCGCATCGGGCTCCCTGCTCAGCAGAAGTCTGCTTCTCCCTCCCCCACTCCCCCTGCTTGTGTTCCCTCTCTCGCTGTGTCTCTCTCTGTCAAATTAATAAATAAAATCTTTAAAAAAAAAAAAAAGAATTCAAGTTCAGTCTATACTCACCCACCTCCCCAATCACACCTTCCACCTCAATCTCTTACTTGTTCAAGAAACATCCTGTGTGTGCACTTTCATGCCTGAGCCCTTGAACTGGCTCTCCCCAGCCTGGAATGCCTCCTCCCACGGTGTCTGTTTGTCAAAGTCCTATTCATCTTTCAAGGCACCAATCAGACACCATCCTCTGCACGAAACCATCACAGATCCTGTGAACTGGAAATAACTGCCATTCCTTTGGTGTTCCCTTAGGCCTCCTGTAATAGCTGTGCAGTTACAGAACGTGTCACACCCTGCCCGTCTCATAATTAATTATGTGCATCCCTCTCCCCCATCGATTGATCTTTAAATGCCAAAGACAGGGGTCGATGCCCACTCCACAGCAGGCTGCCTCCTGCACCTAGCAAAGCTCCATGCAGTTATGCACTTCATTAACAGGCTGACTGAAGGAGCATCTCAAACATAATACCAGGGGCCCTTTCGGGTAATACAGCCAACATTTTTGAGCACCTGAAACATGCCAAGAACTGTGCTGGATAATAGATGCCTCACAGGCCGCAGGAGCTCGACATCTGGACAGGAAGAGTGATCACGCAGGCACATCTACACTGTGTTCAGTACGGTAAGGGGAGTGGGTGCAAAGTGTGAAGGCAATGCTTCTCAAATCTTCGTGTGCACAGGGTGGAAGAGTCACCAGATTCTGGTTCAGTAGGTCTGACGTGGGGCCAGAGAGTCTGCATTCCAAATGGGCTCTCAGGTGACATGGACAATACTAAGTAACGAGGGGTTAAGGTCCAAAGGAAGAGGGAAAGATTGAGTGCACCTGAAAGGATATGAGAAGACTCCTAGGGATTTCACACACCCGCCCCCCACCATAAGAGGGTAGGGCCAAAGAAAGAAGATGGCTAGGGTCTGTGCTTCCTAGAAACAGATAGGCGTGCAGCGTGCGACCACAAGACAATGCTGAACAGACACAATGCAAAGTGCCTCAGGAGAACAGAGGAAGGAATGTCTGGCCACTTCTTTCCCCCTGAGAAAAAAGTAGATGTGAAAGGAGCCTTGGAGCACGGGTAAGATTGCTGGCACAGGGGCGCCTGGGTGGCTCAGTCGTTGAGCGTCTGCCTTCGGCTCAGGTCATGATCTCAGGGTCCTGGGATCGAGCCCCGCATGGGGCTCCCTGCTCGGCGGGAAGCCTGCTTCTCCCTCTCCCACTCCCCCTGCTTGTGTTCCCTCTCTCGCGGTCTCTCTCTGTCAAATAAAGAAACAAAATCTTTTTTTTTTTTTAAAGATTTTATTTATTTTTTTGACAGAGAGAGACATAGC
>NW_027743047.1:0-307 GCF_054177405.1 Leptonychotes weddellii | reverse complement strand
AAAAAAAAAAAAATCTATGTCCCTTGGCTAGAACGTAGGTATTGTGAGAGCTTGTCCGTCCCTTCTGTTCACTGGTGTACCCCCAGCACGTGGGGTAGTAGCTGGTGCATAGTAGGTGCTCAGTAAACCTTTTTTGGCTGCACACATGGATGGACAGAGGAAGAAGGAAGGATGAGTACTTGGATGGAAGGAAGGAAGGGCGTTTTAAGGGTGGATAGATGGATGGTTGGAAGGAAGTTCTAATCATTGATGAGGGATAGTGGGAGGTGGTTGGGTTATGACTGGCGGCGGGAAGGTGGGTTAGACG
>NW_027743046.1:0-307 GCF_054177405.1 Leptonychotes weddellii | reverse complement strand
GAAAGAAAGAAAGAAAGAAAAAGAAAAATGCACTGGCTTCTAAAAAAGAAAAAAAGAAATGCATTGGCTGTTTGACTCTGGACCTCTGTGCCTCTTTTTCCTCATCCATAGGATTAAGATAATGATATTCACTTGTTAGAGTTTTTGTGAGAATTTTTTAAAATAACATGCAAAGGGTTTAGCACAGTGCCTGCCACACACTAAGCACTCGACCAACCTGTTTTCTATGTGTGATGGTGACCCCCCATCTGGGAGTCAAGGGTTGGGGGGGTCAGTGTATGAACCTGCATCTCATACCTTTTTTTTT
>NW_027743045.1:0-307 GCF_054177405.1 Leptonychotes weddellii | reverse complement strand
TCTGTCACTGGACTTTTGTGTCACTTCCAGTTTGGGGCAGTCATAATTGGGGCATAATAATAAAGCTATTACACACATCCACATGCTGATCATTCTGTAGATGTATTGTGTAAATACCTAGGATTGGAATGACTGTCCATAGGATTTGTATTTGTTTAATCTTATAAGTAACTGGAAGTTAGCTTTTCAAAGTGGTTGTGCTATTTTTCATTCCCACAGCTATATGAGATGTCCAGGTGTTTTATGTGAGATTTCAGACTTTCTGACTTTAGCCATACCAATAGATACGCAATGATATCTCATTGTA
>NW_027743044.1:0-307 GCF_054177405.1 Leptonychotes weddellii | reverse complement strand
TCATGGTGTCACTTATTTCTCTGATTCTATTTTCATGGATTCTGAGTTGTTTTTCCCTGGCCTCCTCTTTTCCCTTTTTATCTATTATATTGTCTTCCAGGTCGCTTATTCTCTCTTCTGTCTCAGTTACCCTAGCTGTTAGATTATCTAGATTGGATTGGATCTCATTGATAGCATTTTTAAGTTCTGCCAATTCACCTTTTATTTCTGCCCTTAGAGACTCTATGTTGCCATTAATTGATTTCTCCATTCTAGCCATTGTCTTCACAATTGCTAGCCTGAATTCCATCTCCGACATCTTGGTTAT
>NW_027743043.1:0-307 GCF_054177405.1 Leptonychotes weddellii | reverse complement strand
AAGGCTTGACAGGGCCGGGGACCCACTTCCAGGAGATTCCCTCCCTCGCGGGCAGCTGCTGCCGGCTGATGGCTGGGGGCCTCCGCTCCTGCCCACACCAGGCTCTCCGCAGCGCGGCCTGCGTGTCCTCAGCACGTGGGGGCGGCTCCCCCGGAGCAGGTGGCCCAGGAGGGAAGGGCAGAGCCACGGGCACCTTACAACCTGGAGGGCACCCAGCTCACTCCACCACGGGTCACCAGTCACACAGGCCGCCTGGCTCGCTGGGGGAAGAGACTGCAGAAGGGCGTGACTCGGGATGTGAGGATGG
>NW_027743042.1:0-307 GCF_054177405.1 Leptonychotes weddellii | reverse complement strand
AATTGACTTTCTCTGCTTGACTTATTTCACTTAGCATAATCTCCTCCAGTCCCATCCATGTTGATGTAAAAGTTGGGTATTCATCCTTTCTGATGGCTGAGTAATATTCCATTGTATATATGGACCACATCTTCTTTATCCATTCATCTGTTGAAGGGCATCTCGGCTCTTTCCACAGTTTGGCTATTGCAGACATTGCTGCTATGAACATTGGGGTGCATATGGCCCTTCTTTTCACTACATCTGTGTCTTTGGGGTAAATACCCAGTAGTGCAATTGCTGGGTCATAGGGTAGCTCTATTTTTAA
>NW_027743041.1:0-307 GCF_054177405.1 Leptonychotes weddellii | reverse complement strand
ACCATTTCAATAACAGGGGCCATGATAACACTAGGATCCCTGAGGACGATGTCAGCTCACACACTAGGTCCACTGACAACGTCTGCATGGTCTCTGCTCCCCAGTGTAAACCTAGCCCTGCGAATGACCACATGACCCTTTGGGGAAGGCCAGTAGGAAGCATTGCTCTTGCTGTTGACCAGAAGGGTCCCTCCTGATTGGAAGCTGGCTTCTGCTTCTCCTAAAGGCTTCCAGCTCTGAGAAGTGGCTCAGGTCTGGAACCTGGGCAGAGGATCCAGACTCTCTGTTGGGTGTTTGCTTTCAGCCT
>NW_027743040.1:0-307 GCF_054177405.1 Leptonychotes weddellii | reverse complement strand
TATTTCAGGCTCCAGAGCCTATCTCTTCTTGAATTGAGGCTCAACACAGTAACTCTTTGGCCAACTTCTTAATAATCAGTCTACTCGATGCTAAGAAAGGTCATGTTCTCGGGGCACCTGGGTGGCTCAGTTGTTAAGCGTCTGCCTTCGGCTCAGGTCATGGTCCCAGGGTCCTGGGATCGAGCCCCGCATTGGGCTCCCTGCTCTGCGGGAAGCCAGCTTCTCCCACTCCCACTCCCCCTGCTTGTGTTCCCTCTCTCGCTGTGTCTCTGTCAAATAAATAAATAAAATCTTTAAAAAAAAAAAA
>NW_027743039.1:0-4618 GCF_054177405.1 Leptonychotes weddellii | reverse complement strand
CTTCATTCTTCCCCTCCCGCTACCCATTCATCTTCTAATTCAATTGTTAGTTCTCCTGACTGATAACAATCGCCCACCTACATAACATCCAGACAGTTTTAGAATTCTCTTGGTAATATTCTCAATGGTAGTGAGTCCACTATCTTCATCCATATGTAAACACACCACAAAGACAAGCTATTTACCTAAATTACCCGGCAGAATTTGAGAGGAGCGTAGCTCAGAGTTTACCTTTCTGCATAACTCCTGATACTCTAATCCAGAGTGAAGGGAAGGGAAATCTAACAAGGTTGACTTATTGGGTCTGTTACGTCCTGTTTTAATACCCAGCCATTTTCTACTCTTTGTGACTATCTGAGAGAAGTTTCAGGAGTTATATGGAACAGGAACTAGTTGCACACATTAGTTAGTGAAAAGGAACGCTCCATCTCTACGCCTTTAGGGTACCAGCTGACCCAAGAGTAGCCTGATCCAATCAAGCTAAATTCATACTTACTAGTCTGCAAAGCACTCTCCTAGGGATATGGAGACGTTTAAGACAAGCACAAACTGGGCCTAAGGAGTTTCTAGGAAAAATAATACACTTTATCAAATCCGGAGAAACAAAAATCCACTTGTGCTAAAAGTAATTAATCTTCCCTCTGGTTTTAAAATTTTTTTTTAGGGCCACCTGGGTGGCTCAGTGGGTTAAGCATCTGCCTTCCGCCCAGGTCATGATCTCAGGGTCGTGAGATTGAGCCCCCACATCGGGCTCAGGGAGTTTGCTTCTCGCTCTCCCTCTGCCCCTCCCCCTATTCATGCTTGCTCTCTCTATTTATTTATTTGAGAGAGAGAGAGCACGAGCAGGAAGGGCAGAGGGAGAGGGAGAGAGAATCTGAAGCAGACTCTGCACTGAACATGGAGCCCGATGGGGGGCTTGATTTCACGACCCCGAGATCACCACCCTGAGATCACCACTTTGAGATCAGATCCTAAGCAGAAACCAAGAGTGGACACTTAATTGACTGCACCAGCCAGGCGCCCCAAGTTTTGCATTTGTTTTAACTTCTCTTCCAAGTAGGTTCTGAGAACAGAATGACATCATTGCTATCACAGGATCCAAGACAGATGAGGTGCCTGTAGCTTCCAACTGTATAATGTCATATGTGTTCATATAAAGTAAATAACCACATTAACCTTATATATAAATTCTATTAATTCTCAAAAAGTTCTGGTGGGAACTGAAAACCCCCAATCAAATAAATAAAGATATGATAGTAGACTTCACTGTATTTGTTAACGAACAAGATTGCCAAGTTTTTGAAAAATATTTTAAAACTGTTCAGTTCATATTTCTAATCTAATGATATAATTATTATTTATTTGTTCTGAGAGTGTCAAAAATAAAATTTTTGAGTGTTATGTAAGTTGGGTATTTAAATAGACAGCTCTTTATTAACTTAAACTTTGAATAAACATTAATGGCTTCATTAACAATTATATTTTAACTAGGCCTTTTAAATTTAGAAATAATAGCTCAAGCTAAAAATAATGAGGTGGTAGGCACTTACACTGGTTTAAAAAAATATTCTGTGCATTACACAAGTTCCATAATTTCTTCCAAGTACGCTTTCCTAGGAAAATTGTTAGTTTTTTTATTATTATTATTATACACAACCAAATAAAAAAATTACATGCTCTACTGATGCAATGGTTACTAGAAAAATAAAATAAAGAAGTCTCTGAATTTTGCCTTCCTGCTTCACATTTTCGTGAAATTCTAAGTTGCTGTAGTGATCTTAAATCTATGTTGTGACAGGTAAGGGATTCCTTTTCTTTCTTTTTTTTTTTTTAATTTATTTATTCATGAGAGTTAGAGAGAGAGATAGAGAGAGGCAGCAGCAGAGGGAGAAGCAGGCTCCCCACCTAGCAGGGAGCCCGATGCGGGACTCGATCTCAGGACCCTGGGATCGTGACCTGAGCCGAAGGCAGATGCTTAACCATCTGAGCCACCCAGGTGTCCCGGGATTCCTTTTCTTTTTAAGAATCCACATAGTCATTTATCCAGCAAGAGGTAGGTATTTAAACTCTACAGAAAACATTATGCTTTGTTCCTGTTGATATACCACTTTACCTAACAAATATGGATAGGTCAGTCTATCCTCTTTACTTTATAAAAGGTGATGTGGTGTCTGGAAAACCCTATGGAATTTGGGGAGTTAGAGAGGCTAGGTGGGAATCTTGGTTTTGCCACTTCTTGGTCCCATGGCATGGACATGATACATCATCTCCCCAGACTCTGCCACTCCCTTTATCTGCAAAAAGGGAGTAAATTGTATCCACGTGCAGGTTGTGTGAGGATTTGAGTCCACCAGTCTGGCACAGGTCCTCAGTGAAGGTAGCCACGACTGTTAGCAGTAAGACATGTGACAGTCACGTTGGCAGACTGTGGAGAGACTCGTCTCCTCTCCCACGCTCATGGATGGTCACAGGGAAACAGTGTGTTTGAGGAGGGAGACCACTCACCATCCACTGAGACCCCACAGCTATTTCTGGACTGCACACAGGGGGTTGCTGGAAAAGTAGGACAGTGTAGTAAGAAGACGAGGGTGACAGAGTTAGAGGAGGCTCCTCTTCCCATCGCCACAGAGACGAGCCTCTATCACTGAAAGGTGCATGCCTTTGTGCACTCTGAAATCTGGTTTTATTTCTTCAGTTAACCAGTATTCGCACTGAATGGCCCCTCAGGTCGCTGCCCTCTGTTCTCACACTCGGTGTATACTGAAAGTGTCACACTTTCAACAAGGCACTAGATGCACAGGAGAAGTCTAGCACCATAAAAACATGTATACGCCCCCTCAATATGAATACCCTATTAATGGTAATATAAGTTTCATTTTGCATTTTACAATTGCATTTTTGTGACTTTTCCTTTTTTCTTTCTTGTTGACTAATCTCTATTCTCCAAACTGTTGTAATTCTGGTATTTGTTGTTTCAGTTAGGCCTCTGAATACAGTATTTAAAGCCAGGTTGCCAGTTCAAAGCCAGATGTCTGATAACACCATCATTAAAGATTATATTTGTTCTACAAATACTCAACAAACTCCCATCAAGTAACATTTATAAACAAGATGCTGAGCTTGGTACATCGGGGAAAAAGGGAAATGATTAAATTCTGCTCTTGTGGAACTCTGGTAAAGGATACAGGTAAACCACCATACATTTAGAGAAAAGCTGTGAAAGGGTAAGTCCTAACCCAGTCTGGAATACCAAAAGGGAAAATGGCCAGTGAACTGAGAGTTGAAGAAAGAATAAGAGTTGGCCAGCCTGCACAAAGGCATGGAAGCATGAAGCTCTTGCTACAGTCATCATTAGACTACTAGACCTCATGTTAGCACAGTGTCCAGTGAGTGCATCCATTTCTGAGCGAATGGATGAATGAAAGAATTGGTGAGACACCTTGGCCAACTAATATTCACTTTAGCCATTTTTGTTCCTGATTAATATAAACATTTTCAATTCTTTAGAGTTATTGGATGCCCACCGTGTGCAAAACATCCTATCAGGAATCATGGAGAATCGTAAAAAGAAGAAAAAATATAATCTCTGCCCTCAAGAAAGATGCATTAGTTCAACAAATACTTATTGTGCTTTAAGTTTTCTCCATATGCCTGGTACTCTGCAGGTTGTGGAGAGAAAAAGTAATATATACTATTTATTAAAGCAAGAGGAGAAACAGAAGCATAACAATTCTAGCATTATTAATTCTTAGTTTTTGAGACCCTCTTTAATTTTACCCTATAAATCTGCAAACGTGTTCTTAAAACTCTCTAAGCCCTGATGAACTATTATAAAGCAAAGTAATGTATATATGTTCCAAAAGATTAGAGGACTCAAAATAAAATTGATGTATTCAACATAAGGGTAAAAGAAAGAAATTAGGATTCTGGTTCTTACACTGCACTCCCCTACTTACTCTTTCCAATTCATATCCCCGTGTTGGCTCAGGTCAAAACAACCCATCTATTCTCTTCCCTATACGCCACAGCATTTACAAAGTCAAGAATGTTCACACCATTCCCAAGGTCTGGAATGCCCTTGCTGCTCCTCTTTTCCTTATCATTTAATCCAGTTTATGTCCATGAAAAGTCACACCAGGTTTCTCCATGTTGGTTACATTTCCCTCTTCACTCACGGGGCACTGAGTGCTATATCCCTCCATGACCACTTAGTGCCTTACCACCAACCCATCGACACTCGAGCAAGGGCTCTTAAGCCTCATAGCATGTGATTCTATCAGAATCTATGCTTCAAAGTTCCTCAAAAGTTCTAATTTCAGGATCATGAAATATTACATCATACCAATCTCCAGAATTCTCAATGTCCTGTGGTTCCTATGTCACACAAATGTGAGATCAATTTGTTTATCTCTTAGTCTATGTATGACCTGCTTCTGCAAATAGATTGTAACCTCCTTGTAAGCAAGAACTAGGTATCTTTTAATATCCCACTGCATTTAAAACAGAAACATAGCAAATGCTTAAAAAAATCAAAATATTTATAAATTATTTATTTAGAAGGGAAACAGCAACAAATCACTGATTGACTTTAATTTTGATTATTTGAATAGATTTATTA
>NW_027743038.1:0-307 GCF_054177405.1 Leptonychotes weddellii | reverse complement strand
TCTTACAGTCCCTTTTCCCCTTTTGATCAAAGACAATCTCAAAGAAAGATTATTCTTGATCACAAAACAAGGCTGGTCTCATTAGACATGACCTGTTTGTTTACACAGATGCAGCAAGAAGGACAAGTCAACACATGAGTCTTCTATTTGCTTTGCTGGACATTTTCATAAAGAACCTCAGATTGGACTTTTCAAAGCCTCTCATGGATAGGAAGCCAGGCCAAAACTTCACCATCATTTTTCACCTGCATTACCTAGTGATTTGGTGGGAAGTCCTCTCTTCCTGAGGTCCCCAGAATATCCTAAG
>NW_027743037.1:0-307 GCF_054177405.1 Leptonychotes weddellii | reverse complement strand
CATCGGGCTCCCTGCTCGGCAGGGAGTCTGCTTCTCCCTCTGACCCTCCTCCCTCTCATGCTCTCTGTCTCTCATTCTCTCTGTCTCAAATAAATAAATAAAATCTTTAAAAAAAAAAAAAAGAGTTGTACATGAAGAATACTTTGAGAAGTGTGTTATTTCAGGGAATTGATATGATAGTTCTTCGGTAATGCATTTAGGGAAGTGTTTAAAAACACAAATAAAAATGTTCTTAAAAGTGGTAACTGCTTACTACAAGAAAAAAGTGCTTTTTTAAGATAAGGGGTGTGTCTGCCCCTCAGTAATG
>NW_027743036.1:0-307 GCF_054177405.1 Leptonychotes weddellii | reverse complement strand
CCTTATTTTTTTTTTTTTAAGTAGGCTCCAACACCCAGCATGGAACCCAACATGGGGCTCAAACTCATGACCCTGAGATTAAGACCTGAGCTAAGATCAAGAGTCAGCTACTTAACCAACTGAGCCACCCAGCCACCCCTCAGAAGCATCTTTTAATGGTTAGAGGCAAGCTTACCTATGATGTCCAAAAAAAAAAAAAAAAAAAAAAATGTTTTATTCTAAATATAGTAATGTCATTAAATTTTTTAAATTACAATAAGAAAAAAATTATAATTTGATCCCTTAAAATACAGTATCGTGAATTTTT
>NW_027743035.1:0-307 GCF_054177405.1 Leptonychotes weddellii | reverse complement strand
AAGGCTTGACAGGGCCGGGGACCCACTTCCAGGAGATTCCCTCCCTCGCGGGCAGCTGCTGCCGGCTGATGGCTGGGGGCCTCCGCTCCTGCCCACACCAGGCTCTCTGCAGCGCGGCCTGCGTGTCCTCAGCACGTGGGGGCGGCTCCCCCGGAGCAGGTGGCCCAGGAGGGAAGGGCAGAGCCACGGGCACCTTACAACCTGGAGGGCACCCAGCTCACTCCACCACGGGTCACCAGTCACACAGGCCGCCTGGCTCGCTGGGGGAAGAGACTGCAGAAGGGCGTGACTCGGGATGTGAGGATGG
>NW_027743034.1:0-307 GCF_054177405.1 Leptonychotes weddellii | reverse complement strand
TAATATCCAGTAGGGATGATAATAATACCTGCTTCATAGGGTTATTGTGAGGAGTAAATTAGAATGACTATTAAGCCTTAGCCCAGTGTGTGGCATTAGTAGTGGTCAAAAATGTGAAAAATATTTCGAAAATGAAATATTTTCATTAATGAAATATTTTCATTATTATTAGGATGATAGTAATAGTATCCATTGGGCACGGTGATAATAGTTATTTATCTCATAGAATTGTTGTGAGGATTAAAATAAAATTACTATAAAGCCCCTAGCACAGCACCTGGCATGAATGGTACTTCTTATTAATATG
>NW_027743033.1:0-307 GCF_054177405.1 Leptonychotes weddellii | reverse complement strand
CATCGGGCTCCCTGCTCGGCGGGGAGTCTGCTTCTCCCTCTCCCACTCCCCGTTTGTGTTCCCTCTCTCGCTGTGTCTTTCTCTGTCAAATAAATAAATAAAATCTTAAAAAAAAAAAAAATTTGTCCACCCACTTCTTGAAGTCTGACTCAAGTCTTTAGCTTAACTCAAATTCCTTTCCCTTCAGGCCTTTCCTGAGCTCCCCATACAAAGCTGAAATGCCACCATCTTGCATCAACACGCTGTCTTTACTTTTTTCCATTGCACTTATCACCAGCTAACAGACCTTACCTTTAATGTATTTATT
>NW_027743032.1:0-307 GCF_054177405.1 Leptonychotes weddellii | reverse complement strand
CCTTTCCTCTTCTTGTGCTTGATCAAATGCCATCTAAAAGCCTGCTCAGAGGTGAGGTTTATTATAGACGAAGTTATGATCGACTCAGCAACAGAGATTCGGAAGTATGGTTTTTGTTCATTTCCAGCCCTGTGAACATGTTCTTCGGTGGTGATGACATTTCCCCCCAGGTTTATGGAGCTTTCCCTGGTGTACAATAAACTCCGGAGGCCCGGCAGCACCAGGCTTCCCTGAGACAATGCATGGGGTCCAAGGGGAGGCTCATTACGAACAATCCTTGCCTTGACCTCTGGGCATTCCCTGGAGG
>NW_027743031.1:0-307 GCF_054177405.1 Leptonychotes weddellii | reverse complement strand
GGAATTCTTAATATCAGGAAACAACGTGAGGGTTGCTGGAGTGTTGGGGGGTGGGAGGGATGGTGTGGCTGGATGATAGACACTGGGGAGGATATGTGCTATGGTGATCGCTGTGAATTGTGTAAGACTGTTGAATCATAGACCTGTACCTCTGAAACAAATAATACATTATATGTTAAAAAAAAGAAGAAGAAGAAGATAGTAGGAAGGGAAAAATGAAGGGGGGGATATCAGAGGGGTAGACGAACCATGACAGACTATGGACTCTGAGAAACACACTGAGGGTTCTGGGGGCGGGGGATGGGTT
>NW_027743030.1:0-307 GCF_054177405.1 Leptonychotes weddellii | reverse complement strand
CAACAGCTGTCTACACCAGGTCTGTGCCCAACAGCTGTCTACACCAGGTCTATGCCCATGGCTTGGTGTCTACTGAGTCAGTTTCAGATTTCCCTTATGGTCCCTATACCACCCACCAGCATCTCTGGCCTCTGCAGCCAGGCTGGGCCCTTGGTCTGCTCCCCAGGCTTCCTTTGGCTTGGCATGGGATTCTCTTTCATTGTAGCCTTCTGTGGCCTCCTGCCCATC
This sequence comes from Leptonychotes weddellii, assembly GCF_054177405.1. Classification (NCBI taxonomy): domain Eukaryota; kingdom Metazoa; phylum Chordata; class Mammalia; order Carnivora; family Phocidae; genus Leptonychotes; species Leptonychotes weddellii. Next base: position 79 of record NW_027743030.1, on the reverse strand, counting down.
CCTCATGGGCCTGGTCAATACCCTACTCTCACCACTGGAGTCCTATCTCTTTCCTTTTCAAAACCTCTTTTAAAAACCA
>NW_027743029.1:0-4618 GCF_054177405.1 Leptonychotes weddellii | reverse complement strand
GAGTCCCGGGATCGAGTCCCGCATCGGACTCCCTGCTTGGCGGGGAGTCTGCTTCTCCCTCTGACCCTCCCCCCTCTCATGTGCTCTCTCTCAAATAAATAAATAAAATCTTTAAAAAAAAAATAAATAAAAATAAAAAAATAAAACTAGTATATATTACTAATATATAATATATATGAGTTTATATGTACATACTATACTGTATATTATATAATTATATGTATATTAGTTATTAATTAAATGGCATATCTAGTATATATAGTTATAGTCATATGTCATGATTACTAATATATATTACTATATGCAAAATATTTCATATTTTAATATATTAATATACTGCTATTTGCAAAAGTATGCAATATAAGCATATGTATATATTAATAACTAATAGTACTTGTCATAACTAGTAATAACAAATATATATTAACTAATATGTATTATATATAGCATATATAATTATAGTCATATGTCATTATTACTAATGACAAATATATATTACTAATACATAATAATATAAGTATATATGTATACTTAGTAATATATAATATATATAGTCATATGTCATTACTAGTGACTAATATATATTACTAATACTTAAGTATTTACGTATGTTTAGTAATATATAATATAGTAACATATGCAGTAATATACACTAATATATATTACTAATACTCAAGTATTTACGTATGTTTAGTAATATATAATATAGTAACATATGCAGTAATATATATGCTATGTACTATATAAACTACTAATATATATCCACTAAAAACTAATAACTAATTTAATAATTAATGTTATTTCCTGAGCGCACGAAAAAACCCAAGTGATTTTTAAATATTTTAAATCCATATAAAAAGTCACACCATAAAGGCTTTGTTTGTAGAATGGAAAAATAAAGTCGTAATGCTATAGAAATGGGCTCTTGGGGCTTGCAAGAAAATTCCACCAACAGCATCATGTGGGGATGAAAATCTGCTTGACTTCAAATATTCCTTGGATGGATATAAATTTTATGTGCTATGAACAACTGTATTGGGTTATCCTTGTTTTGAGGAAGACATTGTTTTTAAAATGTATTGAAAACTATGGGCACCTGGGTGGCTCAGTCATTAAGCGTCTGCCTTCAGCTCAGGTCATGATCCCGGGGTCCTGGGATCAAGCCCCGCATCAGGCTCCCTACTCAGCGGGGAGTCTGCTTCTCCCTCCTCCACTCCCCCTGCTTGTGTTCCCTCTCTCGCTGTGTCTCTCTCTGCCAAATAAATAAATAAAATCTTTAAAAAAAGAAAAGAAAGAAAACTATGCATGAAATTATGTCATGAAATGCAAAGGAGGTAAAGCAGTGCTTCTAAAGATGTTATTTTATATTAAATTTAAAAGCATGTTACTTAATTAGGGATCCTAAAATTTCATCTAATTCCCTAAATATTTACATATTCAAATTGCATAAATTTATTTTTAAACTTCTCTAATTGAGAAGATTAGATATCTCCCTGGTCCAAGACTGAGGTTCCTTATCAATGCCCTCTGTAGGGCAGCTAAATATGTTCTGAAAGAATAAAGATGAATTTAAAATTTTGATACCACATTAAAAGACTTCTTACTAGTGGCAGAAAGAGGGCATAAAGATAGAATTTTTTATTAATATTATGGGTTAGATAGAAAAGTAAACAGAGAGCTAAAGAAATGCAATATGTGTTTTCAAGAAGAGCTGCTTGTTGATGGGAAGGAACAAGTGATATCGTCAATGACTATTGAGAGAAAATCAGTAATTGAGGCGATATGGAATTGCACTCCCAGTAGATGAAGCTACAGACTAATCAAGGATACAGAAATGATGTGGAGTTGGAGGTACCACAAGTATTTTTGTGTTCCTTGACCTTGTGATAAGCACAAAGGGCACAGAATTGAGGCTTGAGAAGTGCCCAGATGTGAGGACATAAGAGCCCTCTGTATTCCAGGAAGGAGTTTATGCATTATTCTTCCATTGAGGGTGTTTAATTTGTCGATTCTACTTGCCGTATAGTATCCCGTTGTATGAATATTCCAGTTTATTTGCCCATTCTACTGATGATGGACATTTAGGTTGCTTCCAGTTTTTGATTATTACTAATAACATTCTGTACTTATCTTTTGGTGAACATACAGAAGAGAATCAGAACACACCACCCCAAAAGATGTCCCTCTGGCATATTGATTATTCTCAGGTGAGAATAATATTGATTATTCTCAGGTGTATATCTAAACTTGATATACAGCACATGCATAGTAATATGCATTTAAGATTCCAGCATGTCTTTTCATGGCTTGTTAGCTCATTTCTTTTTGCCCTAAATAAATATTCCATTGTTGACATCTAGCACAGGAATGGCTTATTTATCCACTCATAAATCATATGTACTGATAAACATCTTGGTTATTTCCAAGTTTTGGCAATGATGAATAAAGCTATAAACATCTGTGGGCAGGTTTCTGTGTAGACATGTTTTCTACTCTTGGGGTAGATACCAAGGAGTGTGATTGTGGGATATTATGTAAAAGTTTCTTTAGTTTTGTAGGAAACCACCAAACTGTCGTCCCAAAGCGGCTGGACCGCTTTGCATTTCCACCATCCCTGACTGAGAGTTCCTGTTGCTCCAAATCCTCACCAACACTTGGTGCTATTAGTGTTCTGGACTTTGGCCATTCTCATAGGTGTGTTGTGGTATCTGATTGTTATTTTGGTTTGCATAATTTCCCAGATGACTTCATATGCTTATTTGCCATCTGCATAATCTGTTTTGGTGAGGTGTCTTTGACCCATCTTTTAATCGGGTTTTTTGTTTTCTTATTGTTGAGTTTTAAGAGTTCTTAGTATATTTTGGAAAACAGTCCTTTATCAGACGTGACTTTTGCAAATGTGTTCTCCCAGTCTGTGGCTTATGTTCTCATTCTCTTGACGTTGTCATTCACAGAGTAGGAGGTTTTTATTTTAATGATGTCTTGCTTATCAATTCTGTCTTTTGTGGACTGTGTCTTTAGTGTGAGTTCTGAAAAGTCATCACCACACCAAAGGTCATCTAGGTCTTCTCCTACATTATCTTCTAGGAGTCTTATCATTTTGCATTTTACCTTTAGGTCTATAATCTATTTTGAGTTAATTTTTATGAAGGGTGTAAGGTTTGTGTCTAGATTCATTTGTTTTGCATGTGGAAGTTCCAGCACCATTTGTTGGAGAGACTGTCTTTGCTCCATGATATTGCCTCTGTTTTCTTGTTAAAGATCAATTGATCTATATTCATGAGGGTCTATTTCTAGACTATTCTGTTCCATTGATCTATGGGTCTGTTCCTTCACCAACATCACACTGTTTTGTTGTTGTTGTTGTTGTTGTTTCTTTTTATTATTTTTTTCTTTATTGTAGCTTTATAGTAAGTCGTGAAGCTGGATAGCATGAAACCTCCAGTTTTGTTCTTCAGTACTGTATTGGTTATCCTGGGTCTTTTCCTGTTCCATATGAACTCTAGAATCGGTTTGTCAATAATATCCCTAAAATAACTTGCTAGGAATTTGACCAGGATTAAATGAAACCTAAAGATCAAGTTTGAAAGAACTGACAAATATTAAGTCTTTCTATCCATTATCATGGACTAGCTCTCCATTTATCTACTTCTATGATTTTACTCATCAGAACTTTGTGCTTTTTGTCATGTAGATCTTGTACGTATTTTGTTAGATTTATACTCAGTATTTTATTTTTGAAGTGCTAATGTAAGTGGTATTTTGTTTTTAATTTTAAATTGCACTGGTTCATAGAAAAACAATTGACTGTATATTAACCTTGTATCCTACAACCTTGTGGTAATTGCTTTCTGGTTGCAGAAGTTTTTTTATTGATTACTTTGCATTTTCTACATAGATGATCATGTCATCTGTGAACAAACACAGTATTATGTCTGGCTTCACAATCCAGATATGTTTTATTTCATTTTATTGTCTTATTGCATCCGGAAGAATTTCCATTATAATGCTAAAAAGGAGTGGTGAGAGGAGACATCCTTGCCTTGTTTCTTTTTTTTTTTTTTTTAAAGATTTTATTTATTTATTTGACAGAGACAGAGACAGCGAGAGCAGGAACACAAGCAGGGGGAGTGGGAGAGGGAGAAGCAGGCTTCCCGCTGAGCCAGGAGCCCGATGTGGGACTCGATCCCAGGACCCCGGGATCGTGACCTGAGCCGAAGGCAGTTGCTTAACCAACTGAGCCACCCAGGCGCCCGCCTTGTTTCTTGATCTTAGTGGGAAAGCTTTGAGTTTCTCACCGTTAAGTATGTTAGCAGTGTGTTTTTCACAGATGCTCTTTACCAAGTTGAGAAATTTCCCTTCTATTCCTAGTTCACTGAGAGTTTTTACCATTAATTGGTGTTGGGTTTGGCCAAATGTATCTATTGATATGATAATACTTTTCTTTTTCACTCTGAATATATATATATATTTCTCGACCATGAAAATCTAGTAGTGGTTTCTACTTCCTGAGCTTCTAAGTGAATCTGGATAACAATATTATTTTTGTAGAGAGATACAAAAGTACAATGTTTTATTTTAAACATGCTATGCGCATCTTAACTCTAGAGAACAAACT
>NW_027743028.1:0-307 GCF_054177405.1 Leptonychotes weddellii | reverse complement strand
GATCTCTTCACCACTCATGGAGCTTCCAGTTTAGCAAAATAAATAAATAAATATGAAAGACCAACAAAAAGAGAATGGAAAAGTTGAGGTATAGAGTGCTGTGGGGATATATAGTATATTTAGAAGCTGAGGGCTGCAGTCTGAAGGGGACTCAATTTCTATACTGTTTGGTAGAAGGAAAAGATGATGGAAAGCTATAGGTGTAGAAATGTAGGAACCAAGCAGCAGGCACCAAAGAAATCAGAGAAGCGGGCGCCTGGGTGGCTCAGTTGGTTAAGCGACTGCCTTCGGCTCAGGTCATGATCCC
>NW_027743027.1:0-307 GCF_054177405.1 Leptonychotes weddellii | reverse complement strand
AGACAGATTTATTTATTTGAGACAGAGAGAATTTATTTGAGACAGAGAGACAGAGAGAGAGAGCACATGAGAGGGGGGAGGGTCAGAGGGAGAAGCAGGCTCCCTGCTGAGCAGGGAGCCCGATGCGGGACTCGATCCCGGGACTCCAGGATCATGACCTGAGCCGAAGGCAGTCGCTTAACCAACTGAGCCACCCAGGTGCCCAGCAATGGTGATTTCTAATGTCACTTAATACATAGTCCATAGGGGCGCCTGGGTGGCTCAGTTGGTTAAGCGACTGCCTTCGGCTCAGGTCATGATCCTGGAG
>NW_027743026.1:0-307 GCF_054177405.1 Leptonychotes weddellii | reverse complement strand
GATGAAGTGTTCCATGATTCATTGTTTGTGCATAACACCCAGTGCTCCATGCAGAATGTGCCCTCCTCAATACCCACCACCAGGCTAACCCATCCTCCCACCCCCCTCCCCTCTAGAACCCTCAGTTTGTTTTTCAGAGTCCATCGTCTCTCATGGTTCGTCTACCCCTCCGATTTCCCCTGCTTCATTCTTCCCCTCCTGCTACCTTCTTCTTCTTCTTTTTTTTTTCTTAACATATATTGCATTATTTGTTTCAGAGGTACAGATCTGAGATTCAACAGTCTTGCACAATTCACAGCGCTTACCA
>NW_027743025.1:0-307 GCF_054177405.1 Leptonychotes weddellii | reverse complement strand
CATATTAATAAGAAGTACCATTCATGCCAGGTGCTGTGCTAGGGGCTTTATAGTAATTTTATTTTAATCCTCACAACAATTCTATGAGATAAATAACTATTATCACCGTGCCCAATGGATACTATTACTATCATCCTAATAATAATGAAAATATTTCATTAATGAAAATATTTCATTTTCGAAATATTTTTCACATTTTGACCACTACTAATGCCACACACTGGGCTAAGGCTTAATAGTCATTCTAATTTACTCCTCACAATAACCCTATGAAGCAGGTATTATTATCATCCCTACTGGATATTAT
>NW_027743024.1:0-307 GCF_054177405.1 Leptonychotes weddellii | reverse complement strand
GGGCTGAACTGCGTCCACTCCCCAAGATTCATGTGTTGACATCCTAACCCCTACCCAGCAGAATGTGACTGTATTTGGAGATGGGCTCTTTATGGAGATAATTACATCACAAGGTCATTAGGGTGCACCCTAATTAATATGACTGGTGTCCTTCTCAGAAGAGGAAATATGGAGCCAGACGCATACAAAGGGAAGATCATGTGAGGACACAGCTAGAAGAGGACCATCTAGGAGCCAAGGTGAGAGGCCTCGGAAGGAACCAACATCCTGACCTCGGACTTCCAGCCTCTAGGACTGGGGGAAGGAC
>NW_027743023.1:0-307 GCF_054177405.1 Leptonychotes weddellii | reverse complement strand
GGAATTCTTAATATCAGGAAACAACGTGAGGGTTGCTGGAGTGTTGGGGGGTGGGAGGGATGGTGTGGCTGGATGATAGACACTGGGGAGGATATGTGCTATGGTGATCGCTGTGAATTGTGTAAGACTGTTGAATCATAGACCTGTACCTCTGAAACAAATAATACATTATATGTTAAAAAAAAGAAGAAGAAGAAGAAGATAGTAGGAAGGGAAAAATGAAGGGGGGGATATCAGAGGGGTAGACGAACCATGACAGACTATGGACTCTGAGAAACACACTGAGGGTTCTGGGGGCGGGGGATGG
>NW_027743022.1:0-307 GCF_054177405.1 Leptonychotes weddellii | reverse complement strand
CTCCAGCCCCTAGTAACATGTCTTCTCTCCCATTCCCTCAGGCCAATTCCTACTAATCCTTCAGGTCCCAGTATTTAAGGGCCACTTTAAGAGGCCTTTCCCAGGGCGCCTGGGTGGCTCAGTTGGTTAAGCGACTGCCTTCAGCTCAGGTCATGATCCTGGAGTCCCGGGATCGAGTCCCGCATCGGGCTCCCTGCTCAGCAGGGAGTCTGCTTCTCCCTCTGGCCCTCCCCCTCTCATGCTCTCTCTCTCTCTCTCATTCTCGCTCTCAAATAAATAAATAAAATCTTAAAAAAAAAAAAAAAAA
>NW_027743021.1:0-307 GCF_054177405.1 Leptonychotes weddellii | reverse complement strand
TAATATCCAGTAGGGATGATAATAATACCTGCTTCATAGGGTTATTGTGAGGAGTAAATTAGAATGACTATTAAGCCTTAGCCCAGTGTGTGGCATTAGTAGTGGTCAAAAATGTGAAAAATATTTCGAAAATGAAATATTTTCATTAATGAAATATTTTCATTATTATTAGGATGATAGTAATAGTATCCATTGGGCATGGTGATAATAGTTATTTATCTCATAGAATTGTTGTGAGGATTAAAATAAAATTACTATAAAGCCCCTAGCACAGCACCTGGCATGAATGGTACTTATTAATATGTTA
>NW_027743020.1:0-307 GCF_054177405.1 Leptonychotes weddellii | reverse complement strand
CACCAGTCTGCATTCCCCCTTGGCAGCAACCTGTAAGTAAAAAGAAAACTCCAGCCCTGCTTTTAACAGGGCAAGCGTTCTCAAGTTCCCCACTATTCCCACCTGGTCCCTGATCCATTCACTTGACCAGCCTGGCCCTGTCAACATTAGTTTGTGACCCTCAATCTGGATTCAACCCTTCATCTTTTTTTTTTTTTTTTTAAAGATTTTATTTATTTATTTGAGAGAGAGAGAATGAGAGACAGAGAGCATGAGAGGGAGGAGGGTCAGAGGGAGAAGCAGACTCCCTGCCGAGCAGGGAGCCCGA
>NW_027743019.1:0-307 GCF_054177405.1 Leptonychotes weddellii | reverse complement strand
AGAACTACCCTATGATCCAGCAATTGCACTACTAGGTATTTACACAAGGAATACAAAAATACTAATTCGAAAGGATACGTGCACCCCCTTGTTTATAGCAGCATTATATACAATAGCCAAATTATGGAAACATCCCATCTGTCCATTGATTGATAAACCTATATATTTACAGTGAAATATTCCTTGGTCATAAAAAAAAATAAAATCTTGCCTTTTGCAATGACATGGATGGAGCCAGACAGTATTATGTCAAGTGAAATAAGTCAGTCAGAGAAAGACAAATACCGTATGATTTCACTCATGTGTG
>NW_027743018.1:0-4619 GCF_054177405.1 Leptonychotes weddellii | reverse complement strand
AAAAAAAAAAATAGGCAGAAGACATAAATAAATATTTTTCCAAAGAAGACATACAGATGGCCAACAGACACATGAAAAGAAGGTCAACATCACTTATCATCAGGGAAATACAAATCAAAGCTACAATGAGATATCACCTCACACCTGTCAGAACGGCTAAAATTAAAAACACAGGAAACAAAAGGTGTTGGCAAGGATGCAGAGAAAGGAGAACCCTCTTTCTAGTTTGTAGGAATACAAACTAGTGCAGCCACTATGGAAAAAGTACAGAGGTTCCTCAAAAAGTTAAAAATAGAACTACCCTTTAATCCAGCAATTGCATGGCTAGGTATTTACCCAAAGAATACAAAAATACTAATTCAAAGGGATACATGCGCCCTGATGCTTATAGCAGCATTATCTACAATAGCGAAATTATGGAAACAGCCCAAGTGTTCATTGACTGATAAATGGATAAAGAAGATGTGGTATATATATACAGTGGAATATTACTCAGCCATAAAAAATAATGAAGTCTTGCAATTTGCAATGACATGGATGGAGCTAGAGAGTATTATGCTAAGTGAAATAAGTCATCAGAGAAAAAAAATACCATATGATTTCACTCATCTCTGGAATTTAAGAAACAAAACAAATGAGAAGGGAGGGGAAGAGAGCGAGAGGTAAACCAGGAAATAGATTCTTAACTATAGAGAACAAACCGATGGTTACCAGAGAGGAGGTGTGTGTGGGGATGGGTTAAATAGGTGATGGGATTTAAAGAGTACACTTGTTGCAATGAGCACCGGGTGCTGTATAGAAGTGTCAAATCACTATATTTTACACCTGAACTAATATTACACTGTATGCTAACTAACTGAAATTTAAATTAAAAAAAAAAAGAATTAAAAAATGAATCAAGTCTCAAAAAATCAAAATCTGTAGGAAAAACAAAGATAACATTCATTTAAAACACAAACCTGCACGCCAGCTTGTCTGATATTTTTTAAAAAATGTATCTGATTGAACATCTGAAACCCTAAGAAATTGTAATTGTTGAAAACAGTAAAAAAGAGATGAAGCCAAAAAATAAAAACAAAATTAATTAGAAGGTACTAGTATTTTTTGTAACTATCCTTATTAAAGGGGCATCAAGAAGATCTGTAATCATTATGTATGTTTCCATCTGCTGTTTCAGGAATTTGAAGAATCAACCATAGTAAATTTATAACTGTAGTTTAAGTTATTTGAAGGGCTTTAATCAAAATTTGTAATCAATATTTAAATTCATTCAACAAAAATAGTTTCCTATATAAGTAAGAGAATAATAACTGCATTCAATAAAATATAAAGAATAATGACAGTTCCTTCCCATGTTCAAAAACTCCTTGACATTTTAAACAGTATGTATTCTATCTTGCCTAATCTCTATGCATGTGTATCTGTTTCATTCCTTCTAACTGGCTTTCTATGCCCTTCAGTAAATAAGGCAGAGACAAGATGGCTGCCCGGAACTCCCATGTTCCTATGCTATAGTTCCAGATACACAGAGAAACTCATTCTCTTACTAATCATCTTGAGCCATCTTACCTCAAAATCCTTTAACTGAGGATTTCTGATCTCTGACTTCTTAAATTCTGGGGTTCATATCTGACTCTGACCAAACTTCTCACCCCTATTGCAAACTCTAAGAAGTGTCAATAAATTTCCAAGGACCTGCTATGTGCCTAAAAGGGCAACTTAGTTTAAATAAAAACAAAAAAGGCAGCAAATGTCTCAATAATTGAACCACCAAAGGCTATATCATAAAGACAGAAATCCCAAATGCCTTTGTCTATCTAATTCACATAATTAAATTAATGGTTGAATGAAATCTAGCAACAGAAAACAATGATTAAATATAAATAAAAAGCATAAATGACAGATTCTGACTTCATTGATGCTATTTTTCCCATTTCCACAAAAATAATAAGAGTTATAAACCATTCTGGAGTTCCACTTTTATGCTTTTAGACTACATGACAGTTTTATATTCAAATTTACTTCCTCTGCAAATTTCTTAAACTAATTAAACTTCCTAAAGGTAACTGAGGTAAAAGCAGAAAACTATTTTTTTCTTATTGTTTATTCCTTAATTGCACATGTAATGAGACAAAACCAAAACAGTGCACCTTGAAATGTGTTTTTTAATGAAGCCTTTCCATGGCTATAGTACTAAAGCTTTTGTTGTAATTACTGGGTATTGCTTTGTGGCTAATATTCTACAACCACAGAAACTTCCGTGATCAAAATAGACCTGATGTTCATTAGTAGTATCTTTTGCAAATTAAACGTGAGTTAGGACAAACAGGCTTCTAGATGATATATTAGAAAATGTTCATTTTAGGGCGCCTGGGTAGCTCAGTTGGTTAAGCGACTGCCTTCAGCTCAGGTCATGATCCTGGAGTCCCGGGATCGAGTCCCACATCGGGCTCCCTGCTCAGCAGGGAGTCTGCTTCTCCCTCTGACCCTCCTCCCTCTCATGCTCTCTGCCACTCATTCTCTCTCTTGCAAATAAATAAAATCTTAAAAAAAATAAAATAAAATAAAAAAGAAAGAAAATGTTCATTTTAGGGGTGCCTGGATAGCTCAGTCAGTTAAACGACCAACTCTTGATTTCAGCTCAGGTCAGGATCTTAGGGTTGTGAGATGGAGCCCCATGTCAGGCTCTGCACTAGGCGTGGAGCCTGCTTAATATTCTCTCTCTCTCTCCCCTCTTCCTCCACCCCTCCCCCATCTAAAAAAAGAGCAAATGTTCATTTTATATAGTAATCACCTCACTAAATTATATAAGTTAATAGGCACTTGAAAAATTTTACTTTCAAAGCAAACTACTTATTCAATACAATATATATTTTGCATTTTCAAAAAGGTATGTGATAACTAATCTTTATTATGAAAATAAAAATTTCAATTTAATTCTTTTTTGAAGGCCTTTGTTAGCATTATACCACATAGCACTCATTCAAATGGCCTCTGATAGGCCTACATTTGCCATAGTTGGAGATGGCATGTGAAAGTAAGAGAAAAAGGTCAATTACAATATAGTGCTGAAACTGACTTTATATGGGCTGGAGAGTGCCAACTGTTACATTGTTAGGAATTCTGTAAGCTACTTGTTAAATAACAACCATTAGTAAAAGTTAAAGTATGTAAATATTCAATAAAGGAAGAATAGAAGGGAACTTCCTCAACCTAAAAAGGGCATCTGTAAAAATACAACTAACACCATACCTAATGATGAAAGACTGAAGCTTTCCCCCTAAGATCAAGAGCAACACAAGGATGTTTACTCTAGCCACTTCTATTCTATTGTACAATTGCTCTCGTTCTACTCAGAAGGTATGATCACAGTGTAGGAAGATGGCTGCCTAGATGGTTCTAACCAGGGAAATAAAGCAAGAAAAAGAAATAAAGGGACACAAATTGGAAAGGAAGCAAAACTATCTCCATTTGCAGATGACAATAGATGGTATAGAATAAATCCTACAGAATACACACATGTGCGTGTGCACACACACACACTATTTAGAACTAATAAATAAGTTCTGCAAGATTACAGGATACAACTTATATATAAAACTCAATTGGATTTTGATATACTAATCAATGAACAATCCTAAAATTAAGAAAAATTTCCATTTATAACACCATCAAAAAGAATAAAATACTTATTTTTTTAAATTTATTTATTTGACACAGAGAGACACAGCAAGGGAGGGAACACAAGCAGGGGGAGTGGGAGAGGGAGAAGCAGGCCTCCCGTGGAGCAGGGAGCCCGATGTGGGGCTTGATCCCAGAACCCTGGGATCATGACCCTAGCCAAAGGCAGACACTTAACCACTGAGCTGCCCAGCCACCCCTAAAATACTTATTTTTTCTTTTTAAATAAAGGCAGACTGCCACATGCAGTGCCTCATTTCAATGTGTCTAGAATCTTGCAAGTTTGACTACCCTATGTTCTCCTACAAATGGACCTCGAGAGCTTGTTTGGAAGTTCTAGTAGGGGAGGACAGCTACTCATATACCCATGACCGAAGAATGGTCCTCCTCTATCAGGGAAGGTCTTCCTCTTCAACAGAGCAAGCATGCAGCTTCGGGAGGGATGCAGATGGAGCAGTGAGAGAGGATAGGGACACCACAGCCAAATCAACCCTGGCAATCATTGGGGTAACAGATGTTGCAGCCAGATTGCCCTCACATCCAAAAAAGAATAAAATATTTATGAATACATATAGCAAAAGAAGTGTAAGAGCAAATGTATCCACCAAAACGTGGCAGAGGGAATTAAAGACCTAAGTGAATGTAAAGATATTCTGGGGCACCTGGGTGGCTCAGTCGTTAAGCGTCTGCCTTCGGCTCAGGTCATGATCCCAGGGTCCTGGGATCAAGCCCTGCATCGGGCTCCCTGCTTCGCGGGAAGCCTGCTTCTCCCTCTCCCCCTGCTTGTGTTCCCTCTCTCGCTGTCTTTCTCTCTGTGTCAAATAAATAAATAAAATCTTTAAAAAAAAGAAAAAAAGATATTCTGTGTTCATGATCTGGAAGACTTAATACTGTTAAGATGACTATACTACCCAAATTGATCTACAGTTTTTTTTTTT
>NW_027743017.1:0-14152 GCF_054177405.1 Leptonychotes weddellii | reverse complement strand
GTAATACGTGGCTTGTAATGGATTTAGTGTGCAGAGCAGGTAACATTTAACGGCATAAATTCTACAAGCCAATTTCATCACAATACCTTACAAAATCATTTGTCCCAAGTACAGCTTGGGAAAAATCATCCAGAAGATACAAATGACAATATTTTGCTTTTTTTTCCACTCATGATAGCTCTTCTTTTTTTTTTTTTTTGTGTGTCCACGAGACCTGAGAACACATTTTTATTTCACCATGTACTCACTTATGACTTGACCTCTTTTTGATCCAGTGACTCTCTGAAGTGTTATATTATCAACCCATCCTTACAGGTATGGAACTTGAAAGGTCAGAAGGATTCACAGTCTTGTCTGTGGTCAAATGAGTTGACCTATCTGCCTTTCAACTAGTTAAGATTCATCAGAACAGTGTGGCTGTAGTAGAAAGAAGAGGGAACGGTAAGTCAGGAAGGGATCTGCTTCAGGAACTCTCTGGATAAGCAAACTTAGGTAAAGTGCTTAATTCTAAGTACAACATTGTCTTATTTGGGAAGGAGAGCATACCTTACAGATCTCTCTAGAACAGTGGTTTTTCAGCAGGGAAGAGGGATACGTTTGAATGAGACTATGATTTATTCAGTAGTCATTGAATAACTATCGATAAGTGCCTACTAGGGACCGGTCGCTCTGTTAGGCATCATAATCAAATATGCCTGCCTCCTGGTCACTTATATTCTGACTGTATTACATTGGGGTCCCAGCTTTTCGAAGGAAATAGTACCTAGTACCTTCCAAAATTCTAAAATCTCCATTCTACCGTCTGCCAGCCCACTCCCCCAACTTGAGAAGTCTTTAACGGAAGCCGCTGTTTACGGTGGTTGCATGATATATCCCTCAGAAATGCCTGCACTGTAAAAGTATTGATAAACGTGATCATTGCACCCTTTTCTTAAGATTTTAAGATTCATGTACATTATTTGTAAATGAACAAAATGAAGATTTTGTTCTGATTACAGAAGGTTGTTTTATATGCATAAAATCTCTTTTATTTTATTTTATTTATTTATTTGACAGAGAGAGACACAGCGAGAGAAGGAACACAAGCAGGGGGAATGGGAGAGGGAGAAGCAGACTTCCCGCGGAGCAGGGAGCCCGATGCAGGGCTCGATCCCAGGACTCTGGGATCATGACCTGAGCTGGAGGCAGACGCTTAATGACTGAGCCACCCAGGCGCCCCATAAATGCATAACATCTCTTGAAATTGAAATTGAAGGTCAAGCAACACCGTTCCCTTCATTTTATCATAAAGTGAACTAGGCTGAGGTATGAACCCTAAATGTTGTGGTAGGTCCTTTATTTGCTTTTGACACCTCCAACCCCAGCAACTCTGTGCAGTAGTTATGGGTAAGCACATTTTCCAGATTTGGCAACTGAGGCTCAGAGATGCTACAGAGCCAATTAGTAGGGGAGCTGAAAATAAGTCTTAGGGCTCCCAACCACCAGCCACCACCTAGGGCTTTATGTGTGTTCTCTCGGGACACAGATCATTTGTGACCTGTTGACAGAGACTGAGTTAGTCCACTGTGTTAGCTAGGAAAGTTCTCATAACTGTTTTCTTCTCTATGTTTTTAACGTCAATTTAAAACACATACAGGAATCTGAAAAAGAGAGTTTCTGAAGAATTTGTGCAGCTCCTATTTCAAAGAAAAGATAGACTTCTCTCGATAAAGCCTTGATGGTGGCAAATTTAGACAAGAATGGAAAGCAAAACAGCCTACTCAAGGTTAGACAGTGACTCGAGTCATTCCATGCACTTAAAACAATATTTAGGATGACCCTATATAAACTCACATTATCACTTAAAAGCCAGTATAAAAATACTACCCATCTGCCGTGCTAGCCCTGCTGTTGCTTGCCACATTCCTCTGACAAGCTGTTACCTCAGTATAGAGAGAGAGTATACATTTTGGAATCCGGAGTTTGAGTTTGAAAAAAAAATGGTATCTGGTACATATGGACTAGATTCTGTTCTTCCAAATGTAGATTTGTAACCTCATTTATTCTTAAAGATGATGTGTTAAATTAAGGTTTTTTTTTTTTTTTTGCTATTTCCTCTTTTTTTGACTCTGAAGATGGAAACTCTTATAATTTTATGCCTGTGACATGAACAATGTACAATGGGAAGTCATTTAGTTCACACCCGCCATGTGATGTGCAGAGTGGGTGTGGGGAGGTGTTTATAGCAAACACCACGTCTGAGTTCGAAGCCGCCCTCCGTGACGTGCTTGCTCTGTGAACTGTGTAACTTCTCAGGTGTGAAAGATTTGCTGGATGACTGAGGGAGTGCAGTACGTGTGATCGCTTCCCAACAAGTAATTGTCAGTGCGGAACGACTCTTCATTCCAGAATTACCAGCGGCCCAGGAACAGCCAAGAAGAAACCGGCCTCCTTAAATGGGTATATGAGCATGAGAGGCAAGACTGGAAGTCAGATCCTTGGAGTTCCTACTTCTCTCTCAGAGGCATGAGTCTGTGGATAATACCTTTAGCTAGGATCACAGTCTGGCCCAGAAGTGCAAGACTACCGAGCAATTTGCTCTTTTTCCAGGAGACAATTACTCCCACTTTTTGTGCCAATTCCCAAGAAATCTCCAAAAGTAAAAAATAATAGAAGCAGCAATGTGTGATCTTCCTTGCTATTTATTGTTAATACTTCCTCCACTGTTTTTCTGGAAATTCTTTTTGATGAACATAACCTGCTACCTTGCTCAAATACTCTGACATTTCGTTCATTCCTTCACTCTACAAATATTTATTAGTGATCATTCTTTGTAAGATCCTGGGGTAGGAGTACCAAACAGGAACATGAGTCCAGCAGAATATGAAAGTGGTATAGAGGTTACTGGAGAGGGAGTACGTGAAGGTGTAATTTTAGGGAAACTGAGAAGGGAAGAAGGGAGCCTCTTGAAAATGCACAGTAGCAATGAGATTGTGATACAGAAGAGGCCATTTCAAATTCCATATCTGCCCTGAGGTGATAGTAAAGTCTTACCTGCTCACAGCATGCAGCATATGAAGTCAGATTGTTAAGTTAAAAGGCATACCCTAAATCCTCTAGTCAAAACTCCTTGTGTACAGGTGAGAGAAGCAGGAGTCTGCACAAGGAAGAGATTTGCCAAAGGTCATGTAGAAGTTTAACATTATTTAATACAAAACCCAGGATGGGAACCTAGGTTCGTCATCATTCAAGGCAAAGTCTTTCCACTCTTGTAGTTTTGTATTTGTGTCCACAGTTACCCAAGGCTACTTCAGGCCAGCCATTGGGGTTTGAACCAATTCCAGGTGAGGGCATTTTTGAGACAGGGATCGCCTGTTGAACTAAACTCACCTCCATGTTGGCACACACATCACTTCCTCTCCCCCTTTATAATTTTGCTGTTGGATTTAACCCATGTGGTTGGTGCTAAGGTTTTGACCACAAACATATTTGGAGATTATACTTATTTTTGGATGCAGCCTCCTTTGCCTCCAGAGCGGGTAGGGTTGGGTACAGGAGAGGCAAGAGGGAAATCAAGGGATTCCGAACTGTCACATTTCATGGCTATAGGCTTTTTATTTTGCCGGGTACCATTATTAATGCTGTCTCCATTGCCGTCCTAAGCCTTCCTTGTCTTTCATTACCTCTCTGGCCTTGGCTCCCACTGTTGCTCGTTGTCAGTTATATGTTTCTAACTTAATGGACAAATTTCATCCCCCACCCCCATATTCCACATAAGTTGCCTTTTCTCCACCTATTTGTTCATGCAGTTTAGCTCCTCCTGGATTGCTCTCTCCACCTTTTAAATTCCTTCCAATTTTTAAGTCTCAGATCAAGTACCTCCCAGCTTAAAATGGCTCTGCCTCTTTTATGGCATTTATGAAATTCTGCCTTGGATTATACTTATTATACTGACACTAGATATTGAAAGCTTAAAAAGAGAAATAGTTTGTATTCATAGTGACTGTCCCTCTAGGACACAGCATTGCCTCTTTCACTTAATAAGTATATGAGGAATAAATTATCTTCATGTAATATCCCTTACCCGTAAAATTTTCACATGACTCCCTTTGCAATCAAGTTAAAAACTATAAAAGTTGACATCTAGATGTGTTGGCAGAGCTGTCAGCATTTCCTTCAGTTTATCACATTTCAATATTTACTTTATTGAAATTGAAAAAAAAAAAAAAACCCAGCCATTTTCTCTACAAAAAGCACAAATCCAACTGATTAATGCCTCCCCCTCCTTCCCTTCACAACAGCAATATGAAGCAATATCTTCACGTAATAAAAGGAGAGAATTTTTTGTTAATATTAATAGTTTGTCCCATTGCCCCCTTCACCCACAAATTCATGAATTCTAAGAATCTGACCTAGATCCACTCTTCAAACTTCAGTAACAATGGAGTGAAATAGGTCGAGGAGTTCTGATCAGTGTTAAATCTTGCAACGTCTTCATTAGAACTGCCCAGTTAGGCAATGGAAGTGAAACGATGTGTTCCAAAAAATATAAATTTCATGCCACCTGAAAAGAAAATTGGTCAAGAGGGTCACTGAGGCCCCATGCATCATAAGGATGTAGGAATAGTAAGGATTTTGGGTTGATGTCATTGCTAATAATAAATCAAGTGTTCTTAGCCTTCTCCTTCCACGTGATAACTAATATGGTAGACCTCAGTGGCTAATCTGATCCCAAACTCTTTGAGAGATGTCTTTGATCTCCCAGCTTCTTAGAGTTCGTGTAATCTTTGGTCTACTCCTAGGCAACCCTTAATTTCCATTTTGGACTTTTTAAGCCGAGTACCACAGTGCCTCACACATAGTTGGCATTCAATATAGTTTGAATGAATGAGTGTTCTCAAAGCACTGGAATTTGATTTAGTTCATTGGTTGAATGACTCTGATACTGCTGCCATCCTCACCTTTCATGTCAGCCTTCTTCTATCCCTTAAGGACCTTCTCCAGAATTTATTGTGCTCCTACCATGTGGTAGACATTATCCTAGTTTCTGAGGTGTTCACCCTGGCAGTGAACAAAATAAACCCTGTTCTCATGAAACTTAAATTCCAGAGGGTAGAGAAGGACAATTAATAATAATAATAATTAATAATAATAATAACAACAACAACAGTAAGCAGTGGGTTCAATGCTAATCAATACTAGGAGGAAAAATAAAGAGTAAGAAGGTGGAGTACAGATGCAGTGGGGTAGATTGTGGAAGTGCTGTTTTGATTAGATGTCATTTGAACTGAGACTGCAATGAAGTATAGGTTGTGTGAAGGATCTGGGGAAGAGCCTGCCAGGCAGAAGGAACAGAAACACAAGGATCTGAGGCACAAGCATGTTTGAAATATGCAGGGACAAGAAAGGCCAGGCGGAGGGGAGTGGCAGGAGATGAGATTAGAGAGGTAGCCAAGAACCAGATGCTTTAGGGTTTTAGAAGGCACGCTAAGAATGTGGATTTTAGGCTAAATGAATTGAGAAGACATGGGAAGGTTCTGAGCAGAGGCATGACCTCAGCTGACTGACTTTTTTTAAGGGATGACTCGCAGCTGTATGGATCATAGACTGTAGGGGTAAGGACAGAAGGGCAAGAGAGCAATTAAGAGGCTACTATAGTAGATTAGGGGAGAGCTAATGGTGTCTTGGACCAAGGAGGTAGCTGAGGTGCTCAGATGGTGGATATATTTCAAAGGTTGACAGGATTTGCCAGTGGCCAGGGTGTGGAGTGGGAGAGGCAGAGAGACATCAAGATGTCACCGGCTTCCATGTGAAACAGGCTGTCATCATATTCTGAGCTTCTGTTGTATTTTTTTTGAAGATGTTTAAGATGACTAACCATTCTACATCTGCTATTATCAATATTGAGTTTTGGAAAACCCCTGGGATAAAATACAGCTGTGGCGCACAGACGCCCTATGTTGAAGCTCATGCGGTTAGTCTCGTCCCTGTGCCGGGTACTTCCACATGGGCTGGTCTCACTTGTGTCTTTTGATTCCGCCCATGATATATAGCATGTCCTTTGCATGTAGAGATGCAAAAAATATCTCATGAAAGAGAGAATTAATTTCAATACCCATGCGTCATCAGGTTTTCCGAAGAGTCGCCTGATACTCTGCCCATACCAAACATGATTTTCCTTCTGAAGTGGGGACAGCCTACTTATAACACTTTTTTATTAAGCACACATGTGCTCATGCGTGTGTGCCTGTGTGTGTGTGTGTGTGTGTGTGGATGTGGATTTAAATAAAGACAATGACTTAGTGAAAAAACGATCAAGAGGCAGTTACATATGTTTTGTTTTGTTTTTGAAAAACTTCTAAGTCCCTCCTGTTCCTTATTTGCATTTGAATGGAACTGGTGTAGTGGGGTGGGCCCATTCTCTCCTGAAAGCAAATTTAAGAGAAATTACTGCCAGAGGTCCTCCCACTCCCACTCCAGGGACACACAGCGCCCTTCGGGCCCAGAATGGCGATAATGCCGGAGGTAGCATTTGAATGTAACATTGACTAATTATTTAACCGTAAGTGACAGCTCTGAACATTGTGCTCTTTTTGCATCATTTACTGCATTTGTGGGATATATAATTATGAAAAAAGTAAGTATTCTTCAGTGGCCCTAGCAACACTGCCACAGAAGAGTGCAAACACAGTCTGTGCAAAACGGTGTTTAAATAGAAGTGCTTGAAAATCCTCCATTAATCTTCATTTTTTTGCATTTTGAATGCTTCCCTGCTTGCGCTTTAGGTATCGAGGGACTGAATGAGTCTGAACTGACTGTACGAGATGTAAGTAAGAACTGGGAGGAGCAGAAATGAGGAAGCTATTTGCATTCCTGGAAGGCAGAACTCAGGTTTATTATAATCTTTCATGGTTCTAATAAAAGAGAGTCTGTTTTCCAAATGCTGTTTATCGTGAGCTTTTTGTCTTCTACTTTTAAATTAAACAATTTATTTTGTTTAAACAATGTTACTTTTTTTTGACTCACCCATTGTGGAAACACATGAAAGAAAAACTAGAAGGGCACCCATATCCCCTTCACTCCCCGGGGCTCCCCTGTTGAGTTTCACACCTTGTCTTCTCGGCTCTTATTTTGTTTTACTATATGCGACTTTTTGGATTGATTGCTGTTCTGTTTGCTATATGTGTTGCTACTGTTTGGAGATCGTCAAAAGATCCCAGGAAAAATGCTATTTGCCTTTTGCCTCCTCCTCACGTTTGGAGTGTGTGCCCGCATGGGGCGGAGAGTGATTTTACCTGCACCATTTTGTTTCTGTTTGCTGTTGCCAACTCTCTCCCCCACCCCTGAGCAGCAGGCAGGTGCAGACCAGTGGTCTGTACCCTCCCCACCCCCCATACCTTTGATGGCTTTGTACTTTCGCTGCCTTCAACTCACCTGTTCTTTCCACAGGAAAGTTTATTCATTTTCTTCTCTGCTTTGACAACATCTTGCAGGTTTTCTCCCTGCACTGCTGCTAAATGAGTAGCGTGTTTCCTCTTCCAAATATCTGGGCCCAGGAAAGAGAGGAACTGGACGAATAGAGTGGATACAGTATATGAATCACCATTAGGTAAAATGTCTTCCCTTTAAGTTCTAGTCCTAGATCCAAGGACAAAGCTAAGTTCATTTTTCATTTGTTTTTTGTTTTGCTTTCATTCAGCACTCCTTTACTGAGAATCCCCAAGCTGTCTTAAGTCCCATCCAGGGCACTAGTACTGGATGCAACATGGTCTGTTCACGTAGAGAAAAATGAAATAACATATAAATAACATTCCTGCAAGTGATGAGGATGCTTAGGGAGGTACAAATAAAGCAACCTGTGGAGATTCAGTGGAAGAAAGCTTATTTCTAGCTAAGAGAAGTTCATTTTGAGCTTGCCAAATTTATGATAATGCTCTCTTTTATTGTTTTTACTCTGAGGGCCTCTGTGAGCTTGATCAGTTTGTATCACCTCTTGAATGATGGAGGGCCCTACATGTGAAAACAAACAAACAAACAAAAAACCACGTTGGAACAGTGTCAAAGGAAAATGAAGATATGTTCGCTCGTGTCAACATTTGTATAAATTATTAAAGACTTATAAAATGATTTGGTAATATGCAGCCTCTATAATTAATGGATGTAGCACTTTCTCTGTGATACTTTCTCATTTTAAATTAGCTTCAACCATATCAGTGATGGTTAGACTCATGTTTTCCATCTCCCTGAGGCTTTTAAACATCATTGGCGGGGTTGCGGGGGGAGCCATTTAGCAGAATGTACTCACAGCTAAGGGTTAATTTAACCCACGGATCCCGAGGATTCTAACTCTCCCTGCAGCTCTGGTTCTGATTCCGTGCACCTTCCTGCCCCTGCTGGACCGAGTTTCTGCTTCTCCATATTGAGGACAGGAAAAGAAAACTTTGTATGCTCTGCTGAAACTGGAGGGGTGGGGGTGGGGGTGTTTATTGGTGGAGTGAATGAAAAGCGGCAGATTGGAATATGGCCAAGACCAACACCCAGTCTCTTGAGGAAAATTAAAGCCTTTTTTTTTTTTTGTAATTGTTTTTCTTTCTTTGTCTTGCCTTCAAAGAAGATTGAGTAAGATTCAGTCTCCTCAGGAGATAACTCATGAAATGTACCCTTGGGTCACTTGCATCTCGTTCCCGCATAGTGTAGGGAAGAACATTCCCTACCCATTATAGCCATGGGCATGTCCTAACAAATACAACAGCAGCCCTCTGGAATATATTATTGAACTCTGGGTTTACTGAATTCTCCTGAAATCACTTTTTATTGAATTGGCTCATTCTGAACCACTCATATGTGGTTCCACGTTCCTATAGTACCTCTGGGGACACTAAGGATACAAGAGTTTACAAAAATGTAGTTGAGAACCTTTTAACTCCTAATATTGGCCCAGAGGAGTTCCCAACTTGGAAGCTCCTAATAATCTTTCTCCCTACCACTGTTCAGCTCATGGTTTCCCAACTTCTTTTCTGTGAAAAATTGGGTAAATTTTTATTATTTTATGCTTGATTTCTTTCCCTTCTCTCTTCTCACTTTTCATTCATGGCAGGAATGGCTTGGCTTCCCTCCCTCTTCTCCATCCTCCCTTCAGTACACAGGAACGCATCATCTTTTAGCCTACTGCAATATAATTTAAATTAGGACACTTTTTATTTGTAGACCTCAGTTGGTTTTGTTGACACAATTGCGTCCAAGTCCTGAATGCACTTAATCCCGTACTCTTAGTGAAGGTAGGGAAGAAAAGCTAATATACAGTGAGTACCGAGCCGGCCACAGACAACGGGCTCGGCTTCTTCTTATACAATTTCTCACTTAATCTTTATGAGAACCCTGCTAAGTGTGGATTACGATTCCATTTTGCAATGTGGAATCTCAAACCCAGAGATGTTAAACACCTTGCCTGAGGTCAGGCAGCAGAGCTGAACTTTGAGCTCCGATATCTCTGACTTCCAAGAGCATGCCCTTTCCACCTCATGGAAAACCTTCAGAGGTTATGACATATTTACTATTTCAAAATGTATAACCCCGGAACATGCGACTTCCTTAGCAATTAGAGGTGAGTGAGTGAAATATTAATGTTGTGTCGTGTAAAGTCACTGACAGAATGACCTCTTGGTGCCGTTCTGATCCTGGGCTGTTTAGCATGATGCCTAGTGTGAAGCCACTGGAGTAATCCAGAAGTATTTTTAAGCAATTTCTCCATGCCTAGCATTAAGTTTTGTTATTTCTATAACATAAAAGCAGAGGAATAGTCCTTCCAGATGGTAGATAAAATGATGGAAGAATTGAAGCAGTGAAATGACTTAGATTCATTTATAGAGACGAGGCAGTGTGTCAAGTCAGTGTTGGCTGGAGTGTACTCAGAAGGCGCCACACAGGGTGGTGGCAGGGGAGGGGGGATGTGTTGTAACCAGTCCTAGGGGATGGTAAGATCTGAACAGGTAGTCTGGTCTCCACTTCTTTCGTCCAGCTTCCTTCCCTGCTCAAAAAGGCAACCAAAAAAATAAGGAGGGAGGGAAGGGTTGAAAGGAAGGAAGGAATGGAGTTAGAAAAAGAAATACTGTGAATAACTCAAATTGGAGAAATACTTTCAAGTCTGTATTTCCCAGATCATGTATGCATGTTTGTATACAAGGGACAACACATCATAAGTAGTGGTAAGATATGTAAACTTAGAAGTCAGTATACCATAATTCTGGTTCTGGTCCCATCATCAAGTTATCGTATAGCCTTAAGCAAGTCACAGAACCCTCAGGCCCCTCGTGTCCTCCTGGAATTGTAGGAATTAGGCTATGTGATCATAAAGCTTTATTTCAACTCCAGCATCTAATGATTTTAAAGTTTTTAGTGTGTTTTGATTACGCTCATTGCATTACATGGACATATATTAACTACTTTAATATGCATCAAAGGAGGTGTGCTCTTTCTCTTCAAAAATGCAAAAGGCTGATCTTGTTATAGAAAACACTCTGGAATCATGTATTCAGAATTCTTAATTTTGAGTTTTCCTTCTTGTATTTTAATGTCTGTGTTGTTATGGTCCTCCTCCTTAATTGCAAGCCAGTTTTAAGTTTTGACTTAACCCCCTTTTTAAGTCCCCCCCCCTTTTTTTATTAAAGAGAAAGAATACCAGGAGCAAAAGATTACTCATCTCTAATTCAGAATTTATCTTGACAGAGACTGGATAAAAAGATCATATTTTTAAGAGGAATTAGAAAAGGGAACATGTTGGGGGAAAATAGGTAGCAGTCACTACCATATTCTGGTGGAATGTAATCCTTGAACATTTATTCATGGAATGCTCTAGATAAAATCCCATCTTACATTTTTTGAGAGGATACACTAAATTGTTGAAAGAGGCTATATTTTATCCCAAGGACATGTTGCACCAACTCTCAAGTAAGTGTTTTCATTTGTCTACCCTGTGTATCCCCACTTCTTAGGTTGTTTAAGATAGATATAGGATAGGCCATTGACGCCGAAGTTGAGTACTGGGTTGGACTTTAAGACAGGAATAACACATTTCAAACCTTGCCCCCACCCCGACTTTTCTAACTCTGTCTACGGGTT
The DNA here is from genome assembly GCF_054177405.1 of Leptonychotes weddellii. Classification (NCBI taxonomy): domain Eukaryota; kingdom Metazoa; phylum Chordata; class Mammalia; order Carnivora; family Phocidae; genus Leptonychotes; species Leptonychotes weddellii. The sequence continues at coordinate 3,055 of NW_027743017.1, read as the reverse complement.
ATACTGTAAAGGATTTAAAACAACAACAAAAATGCTTTATCCATGCTTTATCATATGTCTTTATGCTTGACAAAGACAGAAAATATACCTTCTGTTTCAAACAAATCATGACAGTGTACATCAACACCTGAAGTTCCTTTTCAGCCAGCAATGGAACGATCCCCTCTTACCTTTAAGACCAGTGTGACCTCACAGAGGCTTACACAGAAGGCAGAAGATGTCATAAAGGGAGACAGACTCGAAGGTAGCCCCCAATTATCCCCACCTCCTGGTATCCATGCCTTTGTATACGGCACTCCCCTTGAATGTGGGCCAAACCTATGATTTGCTTCTAACCAATAGACTACAGCAAGGGTGATTACTTGTATAAGATAATGTTGGATAAGATTGTAGGCTTGTAACATCCATCTTACAAGAATACCTCTCCCTTGGTGGCTTTAAAGAAGCAAGCTGCCATGTTGTAAGCTGCCAAATGGAGAGGGCCACATGGGAAGGAGCTCAGGGTAGCCCGTGGCTAGGGAGAAACCGAAGCCTTCATTCCAGCAGCCTGCAGAAATGAAATCTTGTCAACCACCATGTAAACTTAAAAACAGAACTATCCCCAGTGGAACCTAATGGGGAGACCACAACCCTGGCTGATATCTTGCTTACAGCCTGTGTGACTCTGAAGCAGGGGACCCAGCTAAACCACAACTGCACTCATGGCCCACATAGAATGAGATCATAAATGTATGCTGTTTTATCCCACTGAGTTTTTATTGTCATGCAGCAATAGAGAGTTAATACCATCATTATTGTAGAATCCACCAGTTTCTTCATCTTTCATTCTCTACACAATAGTTACTAAGTGAAAGTGACTTGTTACCCCCTTCTCAAAATTGTGAAGGGTATTTTTTAAGAGGTGATTTTTCCATGACTTTGTGTAGGTCCTAAACGTGCCCCTCAGTTTCTGCTCTCTCTTCAAGGGAGATGCCCCTTGACTCTAGCTTATAAGGGAATTGGATAAGGTTGGATGGAAATAATTAATAAATACTTGCTGAATCCAGTTGAATTATATGAAGATGCGTTTCTCTGAAAGCTATTTTTAAATATTCCTGTGGCTTTATCATAGGCGGCATTTCTCCTAGGAAATAGGGTGAGGAGATCTTTCTTTGAGCTTCTCCGTATTTGCATACTAATGGAATTAAGTTAAAAATTACTAAAAGGAGACTTAAAATGAAGCCGCTATTTTACAAGATTACTCTTCAGCCTGAAGAATGTTACAGAAGTGGAGCAGGCCCTGAAACTGGCCAAATGATGGATGTGTCTGTATGAGTACTGCCTCTTTCACTGTCCCCCAGGCCTGCGTGACGCCCGGTATAGTTTGCGGGAAGACAGGGCCTTGACAGTTTGGAAAGGACAGAGGATCCTGATACCCTGAAACAAGTTGTAGGCCTAGAGCAGCCCAAACATGGCCCCCCTGTGGTCATGCCACTTCTGACTTATCAGGAAAACTGCCAAACCCTCCACTAAGCTCTCTGGCATTTCTTTAATCACCCAGCCAACTAGAAGCAAAGTAGGGATTTGTGAAGTTCTTAACTTTTTATCACATCTTTCTAGCTTTTGTTGCAATATCATCAAAGCAAGTCCCTCCTCTTTGGAGCCTCAGTTTCCATCATGGTGCTGTCTTACAGCAGATTTCCCTCAATTCCAAACGAACAAGTGAATGAATGAGCAGATGAGGATGCTTTAAATGCTATTATAATGAACCAATCTCTTCTTGAGGGACATTGCATTTCATGTAGCTATATATAGCTCAGACTTATTTTTATAGATTAAGCATTTTGTTAAACTATTCCTAAAACTTTTCTGAGTGGGTCACCCAAAAGAATGGGGAAATCAATTGGGCTGTAACCTAACCAGGAAAGTATTGATTATTTTCTGGGCTTAGAGTATGTCCTAGCGTGCTGCCTTACCAGCGAGCAGAGAACTCATGAAGGTTATAAAGACTTGTCTAAGGACACATAGCTCAAATACAGCAGGAAAGAGATAAAAATCCTAGTCTTTCTGATTCCAGACTTTATCCTCGGTTCATGATACACGTACACGTATTCAGACATTTTCCACGCACCCCCTTTGTCCCCTGTACAAGGTTAAATATGATGAGGGATATATAGATGAATAAAGCCTAGAACTTGTCCTTATAAGGAAAAAGATCATTAAATAGGTTAACTTCTGAGTTTTATGGGAAGAAAGAAAAAATGAACAAAAAGAAGGCCAGGCTCAAGTGAATGCAATTAGATTATAAATCTGCTGATGTCGTTAAGTAACTCGACCTTTCCAAGAGCTGTTTCTTCATGTGAAGAATGGGGGTTAATAATCCCTGCTTCACAGGTTGGTTGGTAAGACCAAATGAGAAACCATGGAAAGTGGCTGGTATTTAACAGCCATCCAGAATAGGGGTAGCAACACGGACTTTTGGACATCTTAGGTAGAGAAGCCCTCAGCTAAGGGGAAGTGGAGCCAGGCAGGGGAAGAAGCATGTGGGCGTTCAATGTCAGTGAACCTGGACCCCACTCACCCAGCAACACGCGGCTGCAGGCCAACTACCAAGCGCACAGACTCCGTGGACTCCACAAGGGGATGGAGGTCGCTAGAAGGTCCGCCTCACAGGGTGGTTAGGAGAGGTGCAGATAATGGCACAGGTGCAAATATAAATCCAAAAAATCTGTGGGAAAACGTCACTCAACTTTTTTTTTTTTTAAAGATTTTATTTATTTATTTGAGAGAGAGAGAGAGAGAGCATGAGAGGGGGAGTGTCAGAGGGAGAAGCAGACCCCCCGCCTAGCAGGGAGCCCGATGCGGGACTCGATCCCGGGACTCCAGGATCATGACCTGAGCCGAAGGCAGTCGCCCAACCAACTGAGCCACCCAGGCGCCCTTTTTTTTTTTTAATATAAATCCAAAAAATGTGTGGGAAAACGTCACTCAACTTTTTTTTTTTTTTAAAGATTTTGTTTATTTATTTGAGAGAAAGAGAATGAGAGAGAGCACATGAGAGGGGGGAGGGTCAGAG
>NW_027743016.1:0-307 GCF_054177405.1 Leptonychotes weddellii | reverse complement strand
CCTGCTCGGCAGGGAGTCTGCTTCTCCCTCTGACCCTCCTCCCTCTCATGCTCTCTGTCTCTCATTCTCTCTGTCTCAAATAAATAAATAAAATCTTAAAAAATAAATAAATAAAATAAAATAAATAAATAAAATCTTAAAAATATTCAAGTTAAAAAAAATAAGAGGTAGAAGGGTGTTTTGTCCCTCCTCTGTGTCTCCCTCTGACAGCTACTAAAGTAAAATTAATATAAAACACAGTTAAAGATAACATAGACATTTCAATTAACTAATGTGAAATATGGAATGAAAATGATATTATTTAATA
>NW_027743015.1:0-307 GCF_054177405.1 Leptonychotes weddellii | reverse complement strand
AAATTCTGGAAAAAATTCACGATACTGTATTTTAAGGGATCAAATTATAATTTTTTTCTTATTGTAATTTAAAAAATTTAATGACATTACTATATTTAGAATAAAACATTTTTTTTTTTTTGGACATCATAGGTAAGCTTGCCTCTAACCATTAAAAGATGCTTCTGAGGGGTGGCTGGGTGGCTCAGTTGGTTAAGTATCTGACTCTTGATCTTAGCTCAGGTCTTAATCTCAGGGTCATGAGTTTGAGCCCCATGTTGGGTTCCATGCTGGGTGTTGGAGCCTACTTAAAAAAAAAAAAAATAAG
>NW_027743014.1:0-307 GCF_054177405.1 Leptonychotes weddellii | reverse complement strand
ATCAGTGTATGGACTGCAAAAAGACCTTTTGCCGTATCATGCAACTTACCCTACACAGGAGAATTCACACTGGGGAGAAATCCTATGAATGTAAGGAATGTGGAAAAGCCTTTACCTATACGTCCCATTTCATCATTCAGAGGAGGAGTCATACAGGGGAAAGACCTTACGAATGTCACGTGTGCAGGAAAACTTCTAGTAACCACTCTTCACTTGTCACGCACAATAGGACACATAGTGGAGTGAAGCCCCCTGATTGCCCTGAATGTGGGCAGTCCTTTAGATGCAGATCACAGCTTGCTCGACA
>NW_027743013.1:0-307 GCF_054177405.1 Leptonychotes weddellii | reverse complement strand
GGCTTGTCACCCATGTCACCAGGTGGCAGGGTACTGCCCTGGGGACCATAGCCGTCCCGCTCCGGTCTTGTCCGTGCCACGGCTACACGCGTTCGTGGCCTTGCCACGTTTCCGTTTGTCCGCAGTCCTCCCCTCTCCCGGGTGAACTCTGGGCCTGGAAGGCAAGGACCTCGTGCCTCTTCAGATGTCACCGCGTGCACGTTCTGTTCCAGACTCTGCACGGCCCCTGGGTGCGTGGGCCGCGAGTAGCTCACGGGCTCATAGGGAGACAGAGAAGGGAAGACTTTGCACCGAGCATCGAAACTGT
>NW_027743012.1:0-307 GCF_054177405.1 Leptonychotes weddellii | reverse complement strand
AGAACTACCCTATGATCCAGCAATTGCACTACTAGGTATTTACACAAGGAATACAAAAATACTAATTCGAAAGGATACGTGCACCCCCTTGTTTATAGCAGCATTATCTACAATAGCCAAATTATGGAAACATCCCATCTGTCCATTGATTGATAAACCTATATATTTACAGTGAAATATTCCTTGGTCATAAAAAAAAATAAAATCTTGCCTTTTGCAATGACATGGATGGAGCCAGACAGTATTATGTCAAGTGAAATAAGTCAGTCAGAGAAAGACAAATACCGTATGATTTCACTCATGTGTG
>NW_027743011.1:0-307 GCF_054177405.1 Leptonychotes weddellii | reverse complement strand
CTTATTTTTTTTTTTTTTAAGTAGGCTCCAACACCCAGCATGGAACCCAACATGGGGCTCAAACTCATGACCCTGAGATTAAGACCTGAGCTAAGATCAAGAGTCAGATACTTAACCAACTGAGCCACCCAGCCACCCCTCAGAAGCATCTTTTAATGGTTAGAGGCAAGCTTACCTATGATGTCCAAAAAAAAAAAAAAAAAAAAAAATGTTTTATTCTAAATATAGTAATGTCATTAAATTTTTTAAATTACAATAAGAAAAAAATTATAATTTGATCCCTTAAAATACAGTATCGTGAATTTTT
>NW_027743010.1:0-307 GCF_054177405.1 Leptonychotes weddellii | reverse complement strand
CTTAGGATATTCTGGGGACCTCAGGAAGAGAGGACTTCCCACCAAATCACTAGGTAATGCAGGTGAAAAATGATGGTGAAGTTTTGGCCTGGCTTCCTATCCATGAGGGGCTTTGAAAAGTCCAATCTGAGGTTCTTTATGAAAATGTCCAGCAAAGCAAATAGAAGACTCATGTGTTGACTTGTCCTTCTTGCTGCATCTGTGTAAACAAACAGGTCATGTCTAATGAGACCAGCCTTGTTTTGTGATCAAGAATAATCTTTCTTTGAGATTGTCTTTGATCAAAAGGGGAAAAGGGACTGTAAGA
>NW_027743009.1:0-307 GCF_054177405.1 Leptonychotes weddellii | reverse complement strand
CCTGAGAAATCATTTTTCTCATCCTTCTTCTCCTTTGTCTGAGGGGAGCTCAGGGGTTTCTCTGAGCTCCCTCCTGTGGGGACAAGGGGCCAGACGGGAGGTGGTGGGTCAAGCCGCGGGGGCAGGGAGGTCCCCAAATGCTCACAGAAGCCCCACATCAGGGTCTGGGGCTCCTTCTTGGGCCCCTGTTCAGGCTGCTGCAGACCCCCAGGATCACAGCTGTGAGGTTGGTGCCTCAGGAACCATCCATGACACACTGATGTCCTGTTAGAGCCCGGGTCATGGGCAGCCAGTAAGGGAGAAGAGC
>NW_027743008.1:0-307 GCF_054177405.1 Leptonychotes weddellii | reverse complement strand
AAGGCTTGACAGGGCCGGGGACCCACTTCCAGGAGATTCCCTCCCTCGCGGGCAGCTGCTGCCGGCTGATGGCTGGGGGCCTCCGCTCCTGCCCACACCAGGCTCTCTGCAGCGCGGCCTGCGTGTCCTCAGCACGTGGGGGCGGCTCCCCCGGAGCAGGTGGCCCAGGAGGGAAGGGCAGAGCCACGGGCACCTTACATCCTGGAGGGCACCCAGCTCACTCCACCACGGGTCACCAGTCACACAGGCCGCCTGGCTCGCTGGGGGAAGAGACTGCAGAAGGGCGTGACTCGGGATGTGAGGATGG
>NW_027743007.1:0-307 GCF_054177405.1 Leptonychotes weddellii | reverse complement strand
AAATTCTGGAAAAAATTCACGATACTGTATTTTAAGGGATCAAATTATAATTTTTTTCTTATTGTAATTTAAAAAATTTAATGACATTACTATATTTAGAATAAAACATTTTTTTTTTTTTGGACATCATAGGTAAGCTTGCCTCTAACCATTAAAAGATGCTTCTGAGGGGTGGCTGGGTGGCTCAGTTGGTTAAGTAGCTGACTCTTGATCTTAGCTCAGGTCTTAATCTCAGGGTCATGAGTTTGAGCCCCATGTTGGGTTCCATGCTGGGTGTTGGAGCCTACTTAAAAAAAAAAAAATAAGG
>NW_027743006.1:0-4619 GCF_054177405.1 Leptonychotes weddellii | reverse complement strand
CTTCTCCCTCTGACCCTCCTCCCTCTCATGTGCTCTCTTTCTCATTCTCTCTCTCTCAAATAAATAAATAAAAAATCTTTAAAAAAAAAAAAACCTGTGACTCAACAATTCATTTTTAAATCTTTTTAAAGATTTATTTATTTGTAAGAGAGAGAGAAAGAGAGTGAGTAGGGTGGGAGGGCAGAGGGAGAGAGAATCTCAAGCAGACTCCCCAGAGTGTGAAGCCCGACATGGGGCTCGATCGCATGACCCGTGAGAGCATGACCTGAGCTGAAACCAAGAGGCCAATGTTTAACCGACTGAGCCACCCGGGCGCCCCAACGATTAATATCTATTGAATAATGTTTTAGGGTTTGAAAGACTACTGTTCCGATAAATGTTTAAAACAATAAAAGACTAATAATCTTAGAATGCAGGTCATATTTAAATAACATTTCTCCATCCAGGTGATGCCATTTCAATCACAAGCAGTCTTAGTGCCTAATTGCCAGGCACCCAATAAGGAATACATTTTATTTATCCTTTGTAGACTGTAGTGAAATTATCATAAGATATTTGAATGCCAATGATGATTATTCTATTGAATTACACAATCCTCACAGAACTCTCAAAGACAATTTTAGTTCTAGATCATGCCACATATATCAAGTCACAAACTTTGAAGAACTTTAATTTTCTCGTAAATGGACTGGAGATCATCTTGCCTGTTACACATTAACAGTTTAACACATTATAGTTCAAACAGCTCTTCAAATATTTCCTATTTTTGTGGGTCACCTAGGCAAATTTAGCAATTTTGTGCTTACTGCAATGGGACATAATTATAAAAAAGGACCAATCCTTTGAAATGTTAATGGTACTATAACCTGCTAGTTCTGAGAAGGGCTGGAAGGGCAAAAACTAAACTAGAATACCTAGAGCATCTGCATTCAGGTCTGGGATTACCCAAAAAGCATTGGATTGTATGCATTTTTATGTGAAAAATTGTAATTTATTAATCAAAATTATTTCCCTAGAACACTACTGAAAAAAATAGATACTTGAAACTAATTTACAAACCTCTTAAAGAAGATCACTTTATTACTCAGGAGTGAAGACATACACAGCTGGCCTGGCCAGTGTGGTGGGAAAACCCCATTTATAATCAGTAGCCTTTCCAGTTGATCTGATGAGTACGCTTCATCACAAGGTTGGATCTTTAGAGAATATCATTCTCTGTGTTTCTGACGGACACAGCCATAAGTTGAAGTTCTTTTCAGGATGCTACTCAGTCTTGGATGGAAGCTTAGAGATGTGACTGAGAAGTTGCTGAAGTAGCAACCTTGAACAAAGAGCCTGAAAGCTACCATACAAATTCTTAAACATTTACTAAAGCCTGGAGAGGAAGAATATGCATATGTGTTGAAGTTGGAGACTTTTCCAAGGCAAGTATGGGCAAAGTGTCATTAGACTGAAACGTATGTTCAAATACTACTTGGATCAGGCTGGGCTAATTTTTTTTTTTTTTTTTAAGATTTATTTGAGAAAGAGAGAGAAGTGAGAGAGAGAGCAAGGGAGGGGCTGAGGGAGAGGGAGAGAAAGTCCTAAGCAGACTCCATGCTGAGCTCAGAGCCCTATGAGGCCTTGATCTCAAGACTGAGATCAGGGCCCTGAGATCACCACCTGAGCCCAAACCAAGAGTCGGATGCTTAACTTACTGCACCACCCAGGTGCCCCCCCAGGGGCTATTTTAAGTGGAGCACTCTATTCAAAATTTAATCCAGAGTATGATTTTCTACAATTTCATTCTGTTATTAAAATTTTCAAGAGAATTTGAAAGGAAGGCAAGGGAATTTCGAGAGGAGTCATAACCTTGATGGAGTGATGCCTGCCATAGTTTTAGCAGCTAATATAAATGAATATAAGTTGAAATTGATGTAAGTATTAGCAACAACTTTACAGGTATTTGGAAAGCACAGTAGTAGTTCTTTTCTGTAGAGATTTAAGAATTTACTACTAACGAAAGAGTACCTTGATACCACATAAAATGAGACTCTAAGTGTATATGTTATGATTTTGAAAGTCTAGAGTGCATGCAGATGGATTGTAATAAGAAGAAGTCCTTCAATTCTATTTCTTAGAGAGCTGGGGAAACTGGAAAAATTTCTAAAAATAGCAAAGGGGGCAATACTTTAAGCTTTCCAGAGGATACACCAGGATAAGCTCATATAACACTGCCCTGTCTATATTTATTCCCCCAAGTGAAGGTGGGAGCAAACATAAAAGTGTCCTTGAGAGTGAGTTACAAGGGTTACAAGGAAGCACAGTGATCAAATATTTCAGTAAAAGTATCAGAACCACCTCTTATTACAGATCTTCTATGTATCGGGACTATGGGTTTTTATCCCAGAACCTGTTTATATCTAGGTTGTGTGGTTGTTAAATTAGAATTTCCCTAAGAGCCCAGGGTGGCAAATGATAACATAGAAATCCTCGAATTATAAGAATTGAATTTAGGGGCACCAGGGTGGCTCAGTCAGTTAAGCATCTGCCTGTGCCTCAGGTCATAATCCCGGGGTCCTGGGATCGAGTCCTGCATCGGGCTCCTTGCTCAGCGGGGAGCCTGCTTCTCTTTCCTTCTGCCTGCTCTCCCTGCTCATTCTCTTTCTCACTCTCTCTCTCTCAAATAAATAAATAAAATCTTTAAAGAAAAAAATTGAATTTTAAAAATCTTGAATTTAAAATTCTTAAATTTAGAGAAAAAGGATTCCAAGATTTTAAAAATCAATCAAAGGGAGACATCTAATACTATCCCCATGTTCACTGCTTTCTTTAGGAAATCAGTGGCCTGAGACACAAGTAGTCACTCTGCCTCCCATGCTGAGAGGAAACTATCAGACTTCACATTAGATGTTAAGTCCTTTCATGTGGGCTGTCTGATCCCCAGCATGTGGAAAGAGAGCCTACAAAGAAAACTCCAAGCCGGGACTAATTGTCTTTTTCTTTTTAAGGAACAGCATACAACCCATGAATTTCTTCTTAGTGTTTTTCAGTTCTTCTTTTTCTTTAAGTCTCTTTCTCCTCTACGTTTTAATTGGTGATTCTTAGCCTTGAAAATCTGTATTTGTTATGACTAGAGAGACTATTAGAAATACCAAGTAAGACTCTCTCTTTCTCTCTGTTTAACACACAGACATCCTACCCCATAGAAATGCAACATACCCTCACATGCACACGTTCACACATCTTGGAAAATTTCTACTCTGGTAAACTCTTGTAACTTATTAAAATATGTAGTTTTATGTTGGAGTGCTTGACAATTGACTCCATCTTTGGCCCTCCATCCTGTTCATGCCAATGCAATGACCTCCCTCGAGGTTACATGTTCCAGATCCATGGAGGTTAATGTATGCCCTTGACTAGAATGTGGGAGGGCTTCTTCTGATCTTCTTTAAAGTGGTGCACAGAAGGGGCCATTTTAGGTAACTAGTCGAGATGGCTGGCGCACAGAAGTCCCCACTTTAGATAACTACCCTGTGACCTTACCACCATGCCGCTCTCTCCATAAAAGCTGATCATCCAGGTCTGGACGGGGTAGAGAATAGTTGTGGAAAGTAGGGGCAGAGAACGTCTGAGTACTGAGAACTGAGTACTGGACCGTCCGGCTGATTTTTCCCCATCGGTAAGTATGCTGAATGAAACTGTGTAAACTGTATGGAGTAGCTTGCTTTGTTTTTCACTCTTAAAGGGCCTTCTTGGTCTAGAGGATACTTTACTGACCCTCTTCCACCTTCTAACATTTTATTTTTTAGGTTTATTAAGGCAGAGGAAAAGGTTAAAGTTATTCTTAAATGAAGGCATATAAAAGCCTCCAAGTTTGGTATTATTTTTACTCTACAGATCTGCCCTACATGAGATTATTCAATCGAGGCCACAGTTACTATCTGTATGCCAAGCTCTGTAAATCTTTCTCTCACTCTGCTGCATAGCTTTTGAGCTCCACAGTCATGTTTCCAATTACCCCCCCATACTTACAAGCATACATACATACACCTGGTTGGTAGCAAAGCTACTTACAAACCTGCCTCTATGTCCTTGCCTCTATCTAAAAACAAAATGACTTTTGCTATAGATAGTTGACACTAATCAATATTTGTTGAGCTGAACTGGAACTGTCAAAATATACCTTGCTAAACTTATCTTGCTTTTAAAGTAACAAAATTTGTTAACTGAAGTCTAGTTAATGTACCTTAACTTATCCAGGATTCCATAGTGTGTGTATCTGTTGGCAATCATATTACTTAGGCAGGAACTGGTTTTGTTTTATTAAAGATTTCTATATTGCCCTGGCTGCTCTAAGCTCTCAGCACTCTTCTGTTCTTCCTTGGAGTATTCCTCCCCTCTGGACCTTGGAACTCTGGTGTCAATGCCCCTCTCCCCTGACCTCATTCACTATCAAATTATATGATCAAGCTTTTCTCTTTTTTTTAAAGATTTTATTTATTTATTTGACAGAGAGAGACGCAGAGAGAGAGGGAACACAAGCAGGGGAGTGGGAGAGGGAGAAGCAGGCTTCCCGCAGAGCAGGGAGCCTGATGCGGGGCTCGATCCCAGGACCCTGGGCTCATGACCTGAGCCGA
>NW_027743005.1:0-307 GCF_054177405.1 Leptonychotes weddellii | reverse complement strand
TAACATATTAATAAGTACCATTCATGCCAGGTGCTGTGCTAGGGGCTTTATAGTAATTTTATTTTAATCCTCACAACAATTCTATGAGATAAATAACTATTATCACCATGCCCAATGGATACTATTACTATCATCCTAATAATAATGAAAATATTTCATTAATGAAAATATTTCATTTTCGAAATATTTTTCACATTTTGACCACTACTAATGCCACACACTGGGCTAAGGCTTAATAGTCATTCTAATTTACTCCTCACAATAACCCTATGAAGCAGGTATTATTATCATCCCTACTGGATATTAT
>NW_027743004.1:0-307 GCF_054177405.1 Leptonychotes weddellii | reverse complement strand
CCCCACTAGGCCAAAATATTTGCCATCTGGCCCTTTATAGAAAACACAAGTCTCTGGCTTAAACAAATAGGGGTTTATTTTTTTCCAGCTGAGTCTAGAGTAGGTAGCGCAAGAGCCCCATGATGTTAATAAGACCCAGATTCTTTTTATCTTTATGGTCCACTAGCCTTAGCATGTGGACATGTTTTATCATGATCTCAAAATAGCTGCCAGTGTTCCAGAAATTACACACGATATCCACATTTGAGACAGAACGGGATATCTGTTCCTTCTACCAGGAAAGCAAAATTTGACTTCACCCCACACC
>NW_027743003.1:0-307 GCF_054177405.1 Leptonychotes weddellii | reverse complement strand
GAGAGACCTGAGTGCATATGAGGTGGAAGGAAGCAAGTCCATTGGGGGTGACGCTGGCAGGTGGCAGAGAGATGCAAGGCTGCTGGGCAGGGGGCTCTTGTGGAGGAGCTCCCCTTGGGGAGAGGAAGACCTCTGCTTTCTCCAAGGTGGGAGTCTCAGGGCCCAGTTGTGAGAAGCTGTGTGGGGACTCAGGGAGGGCCTCCCGGATGTCTCTGGACGGAATATAATGACATCTTCCACAAGCGAGGGTTCAGGAGTGGGAGTGGTACCCAGGGGAGTGGAAAAGATGTGGAATTGGGGATGGGGC
>NW_027743002.1:0-307 GCF_054177405.1 Leptonychotes weddellii | reverse complement strand
CAAATCTTTTAAAAATATATTTTTTATGTAGAAAATCATTGAGAGAAAAGATTAATATTGGTGAAGTGAAAGTCTTTCCTGTTTCACTTTTTTTTTTTAATTTCAGGGTTTTTTTTCTTTCCTGTTAAAATTGGAACTCACTAAAAGGGAAGAAAAAAATCACAATGAAAAACTGTGAGGATAAATGAGGTTATAGGACCATGAAATGTTTGGGAAAGAATTATAATTATTAAGTCTTTTCTTTTTTTTTCAATAGCATGGCTAGATTTCCCATTTTAAGGGAGGGGGAAAAAAGAACCCTGAGGAG
>NW_027743001.1:0-307 GCF_054177405.1 Leptonychotes weddellii | reverse complement strand
AAGCGCGGGGCTGCTGCGAAGTAAGAGCCGCAGATCCCGGTGCCCACCGGAGCATTGTGAGTCAGCTGCACCCGGAGGGCCGCCCGGGGGCCTCACACTCGGAGCGCTCTGGGGTCGGAAGGGAGAAGCAGGGGTGCTGGGTCCCCGTGTGCTGTCATGGCCTCCCTCTGTCGTGATCGGCCTGACGGAGGCTGGGCCCCGAGATGAGATTGTGCTGAGCCGCCAAGCGGGGGAGCGGGAGCGGGAGCAGCTTCTGAGGCCTCCCTGGGGTGCCCACGTAGCACGCACGGGGCTTCCATTTCCTCCA
>NW_027743000.1:0-307 GCF_054177405.1 Leptonychotes weddellii | reverse complement strand
GAAGTAGAAGGAAAGAAATAAAAAAGATGCTAGTGAATAAGAATAAAATAGAAAAGAAACAAACAACTGAGAAAATCAAGAAAGTCAAAATTGGTTCTTTGAAAAAAACCAAAAATACTCTAGAATTAATATACCCATAACAAAAATGATCAAGTAAAAGAAAACACAAATTGCAACTGTCAGTGATGAAAAAGAAATATTAGTTTAGATCTTAAAGACACCCAAAAAATAAGAAAATGTTATATACGATTTTATTAAAATAATGTGTTAATTTGAATGAAATATATAAAAATCCTCAAAAAATAAA
>NW_027742999.1:0-307 GCF_054177405.1 Leptonychotes weddellii | reverse complement strand
AGCATGTGAACGGCGGAGGTCCAGCCAAGCCCGTGCTGCCTGGAAGAGGCGATCCCGAGCAGACGGAACTCAGGCCTCGCTGCCAGAGCAGAGTCTCGTCTTCCTCAGTAACTTGGCTCAACCCTGTTCACTGTTGAGTTTCTCCTGCCACATCGGCTACGCGATCTCATTTAAATCTGCCACCACCACCTGTAAAGGATGCAGAGACCTGCTCGCGCAAAGCAGCTTGGTCGCAGTCCCAGCTGCTAAAGAGAGGGTGGGGATTTGAACGCAGGTCCATGTGACCCCAAGTGGGGCGCTTCCCACA
>NW_027742998.1:0-307 GCF_054177405.1 Leptonychotes weddellii | reverse complement strand
CCTGTGGAGACATTGATTCATTTACCAGTCATTACACATATAAACTAACTTCCCTAATTTATTTGTAAATGCCCTATCTTTTTATATTTCTCTCATCGACAAGGCTACTATAATGTCTGTCTTCTTTTCAACCCTTTGAAAAATGTCAAATGTTCTGTTTTCATCATAAACTTATAACCTACTGATGAAATCCTAAAATCAAGATATTCTACAAATTGATTTTTTATTATGACAATCAAAATGGAGTTTCAGCCAGTTATCGATTATTTGGTCCAAAATGTCTTTGTCAAAACATGAACATGGGAAT
>NW_027742997.1:0-307 GCF_054177405.1 Leptonychotes weddellii | reverse complement strand
GAAGGCAGGTGTTGGGGTCCCAGCTCTGCCACCGCGTGAGAGCTGGGCAGACCACCTGCCCTCCTTGGGCCTCAGCTCCCGCATTGATAAAGTGCACACTCCCTCTGACCTTGCTTGGTGTTGCCCAGTGCAGGACAAAGCAGCCTGAGAGATGGGAGAGAACCTGCTTCTGCTGGGGTTCCAAGAAGAGTCTCGATCTGAGGACACCCTGACGTGTGTCCTGGGGAGAATGACGCCTTGAAGTTGCAAATGGGTTGTGCAGGAATCACAGCCTCTCATGGAACAGCAAACCTTCCACTTACCCAAA
>NW_027742996.1:0-307 GCF_054177405.1 Leptonychotes weddellii | reverse complement strand
GGAGAGAGATAGGGAGGATTCTTCTCGTTCCTGCATTCCAAGGGGGAGGGCTCTCTGTTTACCTGGGACCCAAAAGACCAACCAACCAGCCAGCCAGGCTCTTGAAGGCACTTTCATCTTCATTGCCAGCTACCTGCACCCAGAACAAACCCTCACCAGACTCTTGCCCTCCTCCTCTTGGGGAGGAAAAAGGAGGACTCAAGCCTTCCCCTCTTTGAGGACCGGAAGGACCAGAAGAGACCTCCCAAGTGAAGGGGGAGCCCTACGCCTCATCCTACCAACCTCCTGTCGTCAGACCGGCCTGTAG
>NW_027742995.1:0-4619 GCF_054177405.1 Leptonychotes weddellii | reverse complement strand
CACGTTCTGCATGGAGCACTGGGTGTTGTGCATGAACAATGAATCATGGAACACTTCATCTAGAACTAATGATGTAATGTATGGGGATTAACATAAGAATAAAAAAAAAATCAAAAAAAAATAAATAAATAAAACTAATGATGTAATGTATGGGGAATAACATAAGAATAAAAAAAAAAAGAACCATATGATGCTGTCAATAGATGCAGAAAAACCATCTGACAAAATACAGCATCCTTTCTTGATAAAAATCCTCAACAAAGTAGGGATAGATGGAACATCATAAAGGCCATATACAAAAGACCCACAGCTAGTACCATCCTCAATGAGGAAAAACTGAGAGTCTTTCCCCTATGGTCATGAACAAGACAAGGATGTCCACTTTCACAATTACTACTTAACATAGTCCTGGAGGTCCTAGCCTCAGCAATCAGACAACAAAAAGGAAAAAAAAAAAAGCATCTGAATTGGCAAGGAAACTTTCACTATTTGCAGACAACATGATACTCTATGTAGAAAACCCAAAAGACTACACCAAAAAACTGCTAGAACTAATACATTAATTCAGCAAAGTTGCAGGATATAAAATCGATGTGCAAAAATCTGTTGCATTTCTATACACCAATAACATAGCATCAGAAAAAGAAATCAGTGAATTGATTCCATTTGCAATTGCACCAACAACAGTAAGATATCTAGGAATAAACCTAACCAAAGAAGTAAAAGGTCTATACACCAAAAACTACAAAACACTTATGGAAGAAATGGAAGATGACACAAAGAAATGGAAAAACAGCCCATGCTCATGGATTGGAAAAACAAATATTGTTAAAATGTTTATATTACCCAAAGTGATCTACATATTTAATGTGGTCCCTATCAAAATACCACTGGCATTTCTCAGAAAGCTAGAAAAATCTTAAAATTTGTATGGAACCACAAAAGACCCCCCAATAGCCAAAGCAATTCTGAAAAAGAAAAACAAATCTAGAGGCATCACAGTTCTAGATTTCAAGCTATATCAGAAAGCTATAGTCATCAAGACAGTATAGTACTGGCACAAAACATACACATAGATCAATGGAACAGAATAGAGAACCCACAGATGGATGTACAACTATATGGTCAACTAATCTTCGACAAAGCAGGAAAGAATATCCAATGGAAAAAGACAATCTCTTCAACAAATGGTGTTGGGGAAACTGGACAGCAACATGAAGAAGAATGAAACTGGACCACTTACACCATATGAAAAAGTAAATTCAAAATGGATTTTGGTGAGGGGGAAGCCACCAAATCCTAGAAGAGAACAGGCAAAAACCTCTTTGACATCAACTGTAGCAACTTCTTACTAGACATGTTGCAAGAGGCAAGGGAAACAAAACCAAAAATGAACTATTGGGACTTCATCAATATAAAAAACTTCTGCACAGCAAAGGACAGAATCAAGTAAACTAAAAGGCAACCTACAGAATATGAGAAGATATTTGCAAATGATATATCTGATAAAGGGTTAGTATCCAAAATCTATAAAGAACTTAGCAAACTCAAAACCCAAAAAACAAATAACCAGTTAAAAAATGGGCAGGAGACATGAATAGACTCTTTTGCAAAGAAGACTTCCAGATGGCTAAAATATACTTGAAAAGTTGCTCAAAATCACTCATCATCAGAGAAATACAAATCAAAACCACAGTGAGATACCATCTCTCACCTGTCAGAATGGCTAGAATTACAACACAAGAAACAACAGGTGTTGATGAGGATGTGAAGAAAGGGGAATCCTGTTATACTGTTTGTAGAAATTCATGCTGGTGCGGCCACTCTGGAGAACAGTTTAGAGGTTTCTCAAGAAGTTAAAAATAGAACTACCCTATACCCCAGCAATTGCCCTACTAGGCATTTACCCAAAGGATACAAAAATACAGATTCAAAGGGGTATATGCACCCCAATGTTTATAGAAGCATTATCAACAATAGCCAAACTTTGGAGAGAGCTCAAATGTCTATTGAATGATGAATGGATAAAGATGTGGTGTGTGTACACACAATGGAATATCACTCAGGCATCAAAACAAATGAAATCTTTCCATTAGCAATGGCATGGATGGAGCTAGAGTGTAATATGCTAAGTGAAATAAGTCAGAGAAAGACAAATACCATAGGATCTCACTCATATGTGAAATGTTTTAAAAGATTTTATTTATTTATTAGAGAGAGAGAGAGCACAAAAGGGAAGAGGGTCAGAGGGAGAAGTAGACTCCCCATTGAGTGGGGAGCCCAATGCAGGGCTCGATCCTGGGACTCCGGGATCGTGACCTGAGCTGAAAGCCAACACTTAACTGACTGATCCATCCAGTGCCCCTCACATATGAAATTTAAGAAAGAAAACAGATGAACATATGGAAAGGGGAAAAAGAAAAAAAGAGAGAGACAAACAAACCATAAGAGACTCTTAACAATAGAGGACAAACAGGATTGATGGAGGGAGGTAGGTGGGGGATGGGCTAGATGGTTGATGAGTATTAAAGAGGACACTTGTGATAGACACTGGGTGTGGTATATAAGTGAAGAACCACTGACTTCTACTCCAGAAACCAATATTGTATGTTAACTAAAATTTAAATAAATTAAATTAAATTAAATCAAATTAAAACTTTCCAAACCTAGGGGGAGACTTGAATATCCAAGTTGATGAAGCTAATTGATTAACCCATTATTTTAATTCAAAATGATCTTTTCCAAGACAAATTATAATAAAACTGTCAAAAATCAAAGAAGAGAGAGAATCCTAAAAGCAGCAGTAGGAAAAAAGTTTATAAATTTAAATAAAAACTTAAAAAAAAAGGCACCTAGAGAACAGAAAAAAATAGAAAAGAAGATTGTAATCTACAAAGGAACCCCCATTAGGCTATCAGTGGATTTCTCAGCAGAAACTTTATAGGCTAGAAGAGAGTGGGATGTGGCCCTTTCATAAGCATATATTCAAAGTGCTAAAAGAAACCAATTGCCAACAAAGTATACTATGTTGGGCAAAGTTATCCTTCAGAAATACTTTCCCATACAAATGAAAGCTGAGGGAGTTTATGGCCACTATACCTGCCTTATAAGAGATGCTGAAAGGAATTTTTAATCTGAAATGAAAATACACTAATTAGTAACATGAACATGTACAATACACTGATTCAAAGTAAATGCGTGAAAGATTCAGAAAAGTCTAATTCTGTAATATAATATGTTAATTAATTATATTAAAATGTAACTATTGACATTTAATTTTACTATAATTTCTCAACAAATACACAATATGAAAAGAGGTATCTTGTGTCATTAAAAATAAGAGAGTAGGGGCGCCTGGGTGACTCAGTCGTTAAGCGTCTGCCTTCGGCTCAGGTCATGATCCCGGGGTCCTGGGATCGAGCCCCGCATCGGGCTCCCTGCTCCGCGGGGAGCCTGCTTCTCCCTCTCTCACTTCCCCTGCTTGTGTTCCCTCTCTCACTGTGTCTCTCTCTGTCAAATAAATAAATAAAATTAAAAAAAAAAATAAGAGAGTAAAAGGGTGGATATTTTGTATACCCATTTAAGTTGCTATCATCATAAAATGGACTATTAACATCTATGAGATGTTTTATGTAAGCTTCATGCTTACTTCAAAGTAAAAACATATAGTAGATTCCCAAAAGATAAAGAAAGGGAATCAGAGCATACAACTATGGAAAATCATCATTCACAAAAGTAGGCATCAAGGGAGGAAAAAAGGAACCATGGAAATACAAAACAATTAGACAGCAATTAATAAGATATTACTAAGTCCTTACATGCCAGTAATTACTCTAAATTACTCTATGAATTGAATTTTCCAGTTAAAAGGCAAGAGTAGCTGCAAGGATAAAAAACTAGACTCACATATATACTGCCTACAGGAGCCTTGCTTCAGCTTTAAGGATACATATATGTTCAAAGTGAAGGAATGGAAAAAAGATATTCCATACAAGTGGAAACCAAAAGAAAGTGAGGGTAACTATACTTATGTCAAATGAAACAGACAGTAAGCCAAAATAGTAACAAGAGAAAAAATTCATTATGTAATAAGGGATCAACAAATCAAGAAGATAAAACAATTGATAAGCATGCTCAACATTGGAGCACCTGAATATATTAAGCAATTACTAACATATCTGAAGGGAGAAATAACAACAATACAATAATAGTAGGGAATTTCAACACCCTACTTTCCACAGTGGGTAGATCATTCAGACAAAACTCAACAAGGAAACATTAGACTTGAACCATAGTTTAGATCAAATATCAGTATATAATATTCCATTCAACAGCAACAGAATATACATTCTTCTCAAGAGCACACAGAGTATTCTCCAAGATAAATCATACAATGGGTCACAAAAAAAATCTTAGCAAACTTAAGACTGAACTCATACCAAGTATCTTTTTTGACTACAGTGTTAAGAAACTAGGAATCAGGGGGCGGAGCAAGATGGCGGAGGAGTAGGAGACCTGGATTTCGTCTCCTCTCAGGAATTCAGCTGGATAGGGATCAAACCATTCGGAACACCTACAAACTCAACAGGAGATCGAAGAAAGGAATAGCAACAACTCTC
>NW_027742994.1:0-307 GCF_054177405.1 Leptonychotes weddellii | reverse complement strand
GTCCTATGGGACCCCCTCCTCAGCATGTCTGACATGTTCCTTCTTTGTTTTCCCATTTATTTCCCTGTCATGGATTCCTCACACCCGCGCACGCTCCTCTTGTCTGATGTGAGTCTACTGTAGCCATAAGATGTCTGGTCATGCACACAGTCTAGTGTGTGTGACATCTTCCCTGTCAGGTCTCCACTGCCCACGGAGAATGATTTGCTCGGGGGTCGGCCCCACAGCCCGCAGCATCCAACCCACCCCCGGGGTCACTGTCACATGTCACTCTGCTCATGTGAGGGTCTGTGTCTGCTCTCCCACT
>NW_027742993.1:0-307 GCF_054177405.1 Leptonychotes weddellii | reverse complement strand
AAGCCATGAATAAGGAGGCAATTGGAAGGTTACTGCAACAATTAAGCAACAGACGCTGAAGCTTGGAGCAGGAAGGCCATGGTGGTAGCGAGGTGGTCACATTCTGTGTGTATTTTGAAGGAGAAGCCAGCAGGATTTGCCGGCAGGTTGGATGTGGGCTTTGCAAGAAAGAGGATGCCAAGATTTTGACCTGAGCACCTGGAAAGCTGGGGTTGCTACTGACCCTCTTTGCTTTCCTTGAAGGGTTCTTGTAAGAACCAAGTGAAATGAGTGGGAAAGTGCCATGTGGCTCTGAAGCTCTGTCCAG
>NW_027742992.1:0-307 GCF_054177405.1 Leptonychotes weddellii | reverse complement strand
CCCTCTGACCCTCCCCCCTCTCATGTGCTCTCTCTCATTCTCTCTGTCTCAAATAAATAAATAAAATCTTTAAAAAAACAAAACAAAACAAAACAAAAAACCTCCATCTCAGCCCAGATTTGGCGAAGAGCGCATCCGTGGTTCCGGGGCAAGGCAGGCCTCCCGCACAGGGAGCAAGGAGCCGGGGCAGCGTCCACGTCGAGGAGGCCTGGGACCGCAGAGGCGAGGGGACGGGTGCCCCAGAGGGGAGCCTGGCAGAAGAACGGCCGCAGGAAATAGCGGGGCGTGGGCTCTCGTATTTATGAGC
>NW_027742991.1:0-307 GCF_054177405.1 Leptonychotes weddellii | reverse complement strand
GGGAGAACCAGCACAGGCTGAGAAAGGGAAAGCGGGGTCGATGTCCCAGGTAATGTGTGGGAAAGACTTTTATTAAAAGCATCACTGTCATCCAGGCACAGCTTTTAGATTCTGTCACAGGTTGTGCATCCTGTCTCTTGTCAATGAGCCTCAACGTTTATGCCAACATCTAGAGGACGTGTCGAAGCATCTCTGAGATTCCTTGAGCTGAAGGCAGGTGTTGGGGTCCCAGCTCTGCCACCGCGTGAGAGCTGGGCAGACCACCTGCCCTCCTTGGGCCTCAGCTCCCGCATTGATAAAGTGCACA
>NW_027742990.1:0-307 GCF_054177405.1 Leptonychotes weddellii | reverse complement strand
CTGTGGTGTCTTCTAGAAGTTTTACAGTTTTGCATTCAACGTTTAGTCTGTGATCCATTGTGAGTTAATTGTGAAGAGTGTAAGGTCTGTGTTAGATTCACTTTTTGTGTGTGGACGTCCTGTTGTTCCAACCCTATTTGTTGAAGAGACGATCTTTGCTCCATGGATCACCTCGCTCCTTTGACAAGGATCCGTTAACTGTGTTTGTGTGGCTCTATTTCTGGGCTCTCTGTTCTCTTCCATTGATCTGTTCGTTTCTTCTCTAAGGATATTTTGTTTATATAATAATGAAAGTAAAATACAAATC
>NW_027742989.1:0-307 GCF_054177405.1 Leptonychotes weddellii | reverse complement strand
TTGTCTTTGAAAGAAGAAAGAGAGAGTTGGTTGGTTGTGATCCAGGCCCTCTGGTGGTGTGTGCCCTGGACAATTGGTGGCCGAGGAGGGCAGAGCTAGGATGGCAAGCTTCCGGAAGCCCCAGATGAGAGCAGTAGACAGGAGTTGGCAGAAGGTGTCCCTTCCGCTCCACTTGGCCTTGTTCTTATTTCTTTTTTTTAAAAAGATTTTATTTGTTTGACAGAGAGAGACACAGCGAGAGAGGGAACACAAGCAGGGGGAGTGGGAGAGGGAGAAGAAGGCTTCCCGCCGAGCAGGGAGCCCGATG
>NW_027742988.1:0-307 GCF_054177405.1 Leptonychotes weddellii | reverse complement strand
GATTCTCTGAAGTATGAGGATGGCCTAGTGGTATTGATACCGCTGAGGGGATCTGTGTTCTACTGATGGGCCAAAGATGCACATTGATGCTTCTTTCATCAAGCTGGATTTTTTTTTTTTAATAATTTTTAGTGAAAATCACTTGATGCTCCATCAGCCTCCACTGTGATTTTTATTAATCAAGGTCATAAGCCTGACAGGCACGTGGCCAAACACGGGTGGCCCCTGGCAGTGGCTGTTGCTGGTTGGCAATGAGGTGGTACTGTGTTTGACCCCTTCGGGGACTCCTGGTGCTTCCTGTTGACCA
>NW_027742987.1:0-307 GCF_054177405.1 Leptonychotes weddellii | reverse complement strand
GGTGGGACTGAGGAGGGGGTGTATCTACTCATTATGTACAGAAATGATCCAGGGGTCAAGGGCAGGGAGAGCCTTTGGTTGAGGAAGAAGAGTATACAGACTGTGTCAAATACAGAAGCACAGTGGGGTGCTTCTTCAGCTCAAAGGTATAAATCCATGTCCCATTTTAAGTGCTATGAAAAGTGTGAGGAAAATGTTCAGGCACATGGCAAGGTTTGACTTTTGGTCTCAGTATCCTTTGTCTTGGGGAATGATGAGGTTGTCATCTATTGGCCCTGATCAGGGGTTCAATGCTCTGGGCAACAGG
>NW_027742986.1:0-307 GCF_054177405.1 Leptonychotes weddellii | reverse complement strand
ATGTGTGGGAAATGGAAGAATATTATTTAAAATAGAATAATAGCAAGACATTAATTTTGAACAATTTAGCCTAAACTACTTGTCCATCTTTTCTGTAGACATAGTAATCAGTTTCGTTTTTTTGTTTTTTTAATTAAACGGTCGTCAGTCTTGTAAATGAAAACTGACTCTCCTACTGCTATGACAAAAATTAGGGGAACATCTAGCTGGAAGGGATATTAGATTCCATTTTATACTTCTCTCTGCCTTTGAGAAATCCCACCTTAGAACAGGCCAAGTCAGAAAAGTTTTAATGTCATGCTTTGTA
>NW_027742985.1:0-307 GCF_054177405.1 Leptonychotes weddellii | reverse complement strand
GCACTTGGAGGAGATCAGGATTGGAGCTGAAAGCTGTGTGCTAAAGCTAGTGGGACTTTCGAGATCATTTAACCCAGTGGTTTTTGAAAGTTAGTATTTCTGCCGAAGCATAGTGAGGGCCGTTTCAGGGGTCCCAATTGTCCACCCCTCAAAGACCACCAGAAACACCTTGCCCGCTTAGCTAGTTTGGTTAGACATGTTGCAGTAGGGAGGGCTCAGCAGTGTCCCTCAGTGGGGAAGTCAGGGCAGGGCACTGATGGGGTTTTCAGGTCTAGGGTGGGGAGAAAATGGTTGGGATTGGGAGACT
>NW_027742984.1:0-4619 GCF_054177405.1 Leptonychotes weddellii | reverse complement strand
GATATTGGTCTGTAATTCTCCTTTTTGATGGGGTCTTTGTCTGGTTTGGGGATCAAGGTAATGCTGGCCTCATAAAATGAGTTTGGAAGTTTTCCTTCCATTTCTATTTTTTGGAACAGTTTCAGAAGAATAGGTATTAATTCTTCTTGAAATGTTTGGTAGAATTCCCCTGGGAAGCCATCTGGCCCTGGGCTTTTGTGTTTTGGGAGATTTTTGATGACTGCTTCAATTTCCTTAGTGGTTATAGGTCTGTTCAGGTTTTCTATTTCATCCTGGTTCAGTTTTGGTAGTTGATACATCTCTAGAAATGCATCCATCTCTTCCAGGTTATCTAATTTGCTGGCATAGAGTTGCTCATAATATGTTCTTATAATTGCTTGTATTTCTTTGGTGTTGGTTGTGATCTCTCTGCTTCTCCCAGTTCTTAATGAAAATTATTAAGATAGCACTTATAGAGTTGACCCCACTTTGTAGCAGTACCCACAATCACATAGCCCACCCCCCCAACCCCCAATCACCTACCACAAGCCCAAACCCAATCATAGCATATCCCAACATCCTCTCCGAGATGCCCTATTATTTCCATGGTGTGTAGCTAACCCTGGTGCCACAAGGACCAACAATCCTACTTTGTTTGGTGATAGGTGTTTTCTTGGTGGCCTTTGGCTGGTGGGCATGGACAGTTTGAGGCTGGCTTCCCAGATCTTTAAAGAGATGTGATCTGACACAATGGCTCTCTCACTAGTCTGAAGAAAAGTTGTTTCTTCCTACGTCTTTAGCGAATTCATTGTCTCTTCAACAGGCTTGGTCTCATTTCTCTGGAGTCTGAAGTTATTTGTAGTTAGCTCCCTAGTGGAGTATGAATGTGTGTGTGCATGTGTGAGTTTGTTTTTAAATACAGAGTGGTCATGATCTACTGAATACTACTGAATAGACAACATATGGGTGGATAATCAGTTGCAGGCTAGACTCCCTAATATATAGTACACATAACTATACAGTATACTTCATATACAGGGTACATAAGATAATATAGTAACTGAGTACATTTTAAATTCAGTAAAGTTGTCCTATTTGATTAAATGACTTGGAAACCTAGTGGAATATTTGGATCACTGTGCTCTTTAATATATGCTTACGAGTAGTATTTTACTTACAAAATTAATACTTGCTAAAAATTACCTAGGCTATCAAGGATTGAAGGTGACATTAAGTTGATTAGAAGATAGGACAGAGAGTGGAAGAAATGAGCTTGGCTAATTATAATAATATAACCACAGAAGATGAAAGGAGGAGGAAATGAAAGTAAAAGTAGGTTTTACCGTTCTTAACTCAAGGCCTTTGCCTTTCTATCTTTCTCCTTGACCCTAGAGGTCCCAATCTCCCCCTGGGGTCCCACCATGCCGCAGCTTTTACTTTTGTCTTGAATTGACTCTAGATCAGGAAATCAAGAGGAGACCAGATATTAAAGAGGGCAAGGTACTTATACAAGTAAGTTAAGTGAGGAGCCTCAGCATCTCAGGAAAATCTATGCCCACAGGTACATACTGCCAACCCAGGCCCATTCTTGCATAAACCCTGGAACAAGTCTTTCTCCTTGATTCTGTGTCTGTGTTCACTTGTGTCCTCTCCTGTCTCATCCCAGGTTGTGCAGACCCACCTGCCCTTCCCCACCTCCTTTTCTATGAAACTGCTGTCAGGGTGTCACCCAAGTAGAGGTCTCTCTTTGTTTCTTGCTGGTGAAAAATTAGGAAAGCATTGTTCTAGCCATCTATTGTGACCCACATTGGTTGCCCCCCTATATTATTACCTGTAATTCACATTTTTGTAATTTATCATATTCTGTGCTGTTGTGAAGAAACTTTTTAATCGTGTAAAATAATTTTCTTTCAAGTTTCACAGGAAGTATGGTTGGCAGAAAATTGGCTCCCAAAGATGTCCACATCCTAATTCCCAGAGCTTGTGAATATGTTACTTCACATGGCAAGAGGAAGTTTGAAGATATGATTGAGTTAAGGGTCTTGACATGGGGCAGTCTCCTGGACTTTTTTTGTGTGGGTGCAGTGTAACCAGAAGGGTCCTCAGACTTGAGAGGAAGAGACAAAAACAGAGGAGAGTTGTGTGAGAGCTGGAAGCAACCATGACCCAAGGAGTGTGGGTGGACTTTAGAAGCTGCGAATGTTCTCCCCTAAGACTCCAGAAGGAATGCAACCTTGCTGACATTTTGATGTTAGCACAGTGATATCCATTTTGGACTTCTGACCTCCAGAACTGTAAAGAATAAATTTGTGATAATTTGTTATATATATATTTATATAAATAAGAAACTAATACAGGCAGTGAAGTGTATCTTTTTTTTTAAGTGGAAATTTATTATAATATTGGTAAGGGGGACTTCCTCATATCAGGGAGTTAGAAAAATTTTTGAGCTTTCAAAATGAGACCCGGATCTCAATATGTTTGTAATCTGATGAGAGAGAGAAAAATACATCAAAAGAGATGTATAGCAAAAGCACTTAAGGATTGGAGTTATGATAGCAGAGGAGTAGGGAGACCCTAAGCTTGGCTCATTCCTGGAATTCAGCTAGATAAATACCAAATCATTCTGAACACCCAAGAAATCAATCCCAAGACTGAGAGAAAAAACTGCAAGTCTGCAAGAAGAGTCATGGAAGATAGGAGCTGCAGAGAGTTGGTTTGGGGGAGATAAGAAATGCGTGTGTTGAGGAGGGGAGGGAGCCCTGCTTACGGAGACTATCACAAGATATTATAAGCAGCAGAATGCAAAATCTGAAGTGTTAGAAGTCAGCCCACCACTGGGGTCATGTCTGGCTTAGGGGTGCTTCTGTGGGAAAGAAGGACAGAGACCTGGGAACAGACAGCATGGTCTAGGATCCCCTGAGTTGCACAGGGAGAAACAGTTCCTTGCTTGGAGTGCATTTGGGAGTGGTGGCAAGGCCTCTCCAGGGACAGAAGAATGGGTGGCACCAGTGTGCTGCACTGTTCCCAGGTATTGAAGCAGGGATGCTGGCTCAAGGCAGTGAATCTTGGTGCGGCTTTCTGCTCCACTTTGCCATAAGCTTGGAGCTGCTGAGCATTCATACAACTGCTTTCCAGGGACAGGCTTGCAAATGGCAAAAGTACACAAGACCCTCCCTCGGGATCAGCATGAGGTCATGCTATGGGAGTTCCTAAAATTTGAAGTTTAAAAACCCAGCCACCCCCCTGAGATAAAATACAAAAGTACTGTGCCTCCTGGCATGCGGATAGCTCAGACATGGACAAGGTGAAGGCAGGAATCTGATGGAAGCTGGGGACACAACAGGAGTGATTGGTTGCTGTTTTGTGAAGGCTTCCTGGAGTGGCAGGTGCCAGCTCTCTGCTCCAGGGACAACACAGCAGGGTGATGTTGTTTTGCCCCCTGCCCATCAGCACTGAAAAACTTCAGTGAGCTAAAAGTCACCACCAAGTGGAGACCAGAGCCACCTAAACAAAGCCCCACCCTCTGTGCCCTGTAGGTGCATCTGTTTGAGGGCAAGTCAGACTGAGTATCAGTGCAGCAGGTGCTTCCCCCAGAGGGCCAGCACAAACCCCTCACACACACCTAGTCTACTGATCATAGAGTGCTACACAGCTTCCTCTCTGGGGGAGCTAGGATCTAGCTTCCTTTATATTTTTATTTTTTAATTTTTAAAGTTTGTATATAGAATTATAAATAATTTTATAAATTATAATTTATAAATTGAAATTATAAATAATTATATATATTACTTTTACTTTTTGAATCTAGTTCCTTTTATTTTTCTTTTAATTTTTTTAAAAGATTTATTTATTTATCTGAGAGAGAGAGAGTATGGGCAGAGAAAGAGGGAGAAGGAGGGAAGCTGACTCTGCTAACTGTGGACCTCAGTGCAGGACTTGATCACATGACACTGTGCAGAAAGCCTTCAGGGAACAAAAGCCATATAGAGCAAACCAGAGCAGATTACTTAGCCTGGTCCCCAGGGCAGATACACTTGAGAATCAAAGCAACAAGCCCCTCCCCCAGAAGATCAGCAAGAACATCCAGCCAACACCAAGTTTACCAATCAATGAAAACTGCAAAACCCAGTGCTATGGGAATACAACACATAGAATTCATGGCTTTTTCCTCATGATTCTTTAGTCTTTCTACATAAAATTTTTTTCATTATTTCTCATTCCTTTTTCAATCAATTTCTTATGTTATCAACTTTTTTTATTAAGTTCAATTAGACAACATATACTACATCATTAATTTTTTAAATTTCATTTTATTATGTTGTTAATCATCATACATTACATCATTAGTTTTAGATGTAGTGTCCAATGATTCATTGTTTGCGTATAACACCCAGTGCTCCATTCATTACGTGCCCTCTTTAATACCCATCACCAGGCTAACCCATCCCCCCACCCCCCTCCCCTCTAGAACCTTCAGTTTATTTCTCAGAGTCCATAGTCTCTCATGGTTCATCTCCACCTCCGATTTCCCCCCCTTCACTTTTCCCTTCCTACTATCTTCTTTTTTTTTTTTTAACATATAATGTATTATTTGTTTCAGAGGTACAGGTCTGTGATTCATCAGCCTTACACAATTC
>NW_027742983.1:0-307 GCF_054177405.1 Leptonychotes weddellii | reverse complement strand
GTGATATCAGCTCAATTAGACTAAGAGACAAGCTCCTATTCTCCGTCTGAAAACTGTACCCATTGAGAATCAGTAAAATGCCAGAATAGCACCTTTTTTTTTTTTTTTAAGATTTTATTTATTTATTTGACAGAGACAGAGATAGCGAGAGCAGGAACACAAGCAGCGGGAGGGGGAGAGGGAGAAGCAGGCTTCCCCCTGAGGAGGGAGCCCGATGTGGGACTCGATCCCAGGACCCTGGGATCATGACCTGAGCCGAAGGCAGACGCTTAACGACTGAGCCACCCAGGCGCCCCCAGAATAGCAC
>NW_027742982.1:0-307 GCF_054177405.1 Leptonychotes weddellii | reverse complement strand
GAGATGCAGGGGAGGGACGCGGCACAGAGGATCACCGTCCTCCCTCCCTGGGAATCACAGGTGGACAGCGACACCGTTATCCCGGCTTGTGTCCCACACTGTAAAGTCTGCATACCTTTCAAGGCAACTGTTCGCATGTTTGCAAGAGAGAGATGATAATACTTGACCCAAATAAGCTTGTAATCTGTGTTCTTCTAAGGTGGGGGTTTAGGACAAAACAATCATAGGAGAGTGACCATGGCTTTTGCCACATTTCTAAAAATAATCTTGAGAAACAGGTAAGCAGGTGTCTATTTGGACGGACAAA
>NW_027742981.1:0-307 GCF_054177405.1 Leptonychotes weddellii | reverse complement strand
TCTTTTTCTTGGTCAGTCTGGCTATATGTTTTTCAGGTTTATTGATTTTTTTTTTTCAAAGAACTAGCTTTTGGTTTCATAGTGGTTTTTTGTTTGTTTTGTCTCTCTTGGTTTTTAGTTTTCTATTTCATAGATTCCTGCTCTTAATTTCCTTCTTGTTGCTTCCTTTCAGTTTTGCTAGTTTCTTTTTTTTTTTTTTTAAAGATTTTATTTATTTATTTGAGAGAGAGAGAATGAGAGACAGAGAGCATGAGAGGGAGGAGGGTCAGAGGGAGAAGCAGACTCCCTGCCGAGCAGGGAGCCCGAC
>NW_027742980.1:0-307 GCF_054177405.1 Leptonychotes weddellii | reverse complement strand
TAGAGGCGGGAGGCTGGAGACACTGTTTCCATTCCGCCATCCCTGCCATGTGCTACAAACAGCTTTACTTCCTTAGGCTAATTTTGAGAGCAACTTTTGGATCAGGGGGCTGCATCACCTATATGCCCTCTTTGGACACCTCTTGCATTTTGGTTAAGCCATTAAGGCATACTGGTTTGAGTCGCTATTAATAGATCCTGCTCATCAATGGCCAGAT
Organism: Leptonychotes weddellii; assembly: GCF_054177405.1. Lineage (NCBI taxonomy): Eukaryota > Metazoa > Chordata > Mammalia > Carnivora > Phocidae > Leptonychotes > Leptonychotes weddellii. The sequence goes on along the minus strand of NW_027742980.1, from coordinate 90 downwards.
GATGAATCCTTTAAATTGCCTGTATTTAAAAGAAAACTGGGCGCCTGGGTGGCTCAGTCGGTTAAGCGACTGCCTTCGGCTCAGGTCATG
>NW_027742979.1:0-307 GCF_054177405.1 Leptonychotes weddellii | reverse complement strand
ATTTCCTTTCAGCATGAACAACAACTTCATTTAATATTTCAGAAGCTTTGTTGATTAGTCTCAAGCATTTTTCTCTCTGTTTTGTGCATTGGATAATTTTTTTTTTTTAAAGATTTTATTTATTTATTTGACAGAGAGAGACACAGCGAGAGAGGGAACACAAGCAGGGGGAGTGGGAGAGGGAGAAGCAGGCTTCCCGTGGAGCAGGGAGCCCGATGCGGGGCTCGATCCTAGGACCCTGGGATCATGACCTGAGCCGAAGGCAGACGCTTAACGACTGAGCCACCCAGGCGCCCCCGGATAATTT
>NW_027742978.1:0-307 GCF_054177405.1 Leptonychotes weddellii | reverse complement strand
TTAGTACAATAACCCAAGATTCATCCATGTTGTTGCATATGGATAAATTGCTTTTTTAAAAAAAAAAAGATTTTATTTATTTATTTGACAGAGAGAGACACAGCGAGAGAGAGAACACAGCAGGGAGAGTGGGAATGGAAGAGGGAGAAACAGGCTTTCTGCTGAGCAGGGAGGCCAATGCAGGGCTTGATCCCAGGATCCTGGGATCGTGACCTGAGCCCAAGGCAGACACTTAACAGCTAAGCCATACAGGTGCCCCACAAAATTGCTTTTTTATGGCCAAATAATACTCCATTGTATATACATA
>NW_027742977.1:0-307 GCF_054177405.1 Leptonychotes weddellii | reverse complement strand
TCCCCTGGTAGTGATACGATGCCATCATAAACAAAGATGGATTATTCAGATGATCCCCAACATGTACATGTTAATTTGAGATGATCACCAAAACGTAAATTCAAAAACTGGAAAAATTTTTATTACATCCAGGAAGTCTGTGGATTCAGTTTTGGGAAAGGCTAGTGTGGCGGTAGGAATAGGATAAGCTGAGCTACACATAATCAGAGACACACCACACATCCACCCACCCTCCACCTCTCTGGCCACAACTCCTAGAATTCCACATCTTCACTGGGCCCCACCAGACCCACTGGCCATCTTGCTT
>NW_027742976.1:0-307 GCF_054177405.1 Leptonychotes weddellii | reverse complement strand
GTCAGGTCCAGGACTGTTTTTTCCTTAATAGAACATTGATAAAATTGCTTGGGAAGTTTAGTCCATATTCTACTTACTTTTTGCTCTCTAAAAGTGAAAATGATGGCCACTCAGTATGACTGAGGCTTGCCAAAGATGACTCTTTGTTGCCATTTCCTCTACTACCAACTTGTCTTGGGACTGCTTTTTCTCCTCCTGACAAAAATGAAAGTATTAGGGTAAAAGTCATTATTCCAGAGTGAATTGCAATGCCCAAAGCCATTGTTAAAATGTGTGTAGTTTTAACAGAGAGTGGAAGAAAGAAACA
>NW_027742975.1:0-307 GCF_054177405.1 Leptonychotes weddellii | reverse complement strand
CGGCCAGGAGGGCCTGTGCACAGGGAGCTTGCAGGAATGATAGCCGTGTCACCCCCACCCAGGTCCCCTCCTGGGCTTCACAGAGCCCTCGGCCTGACTTCTTGATCGGAACCATAGGCGTTCTGCTTGTCGGGGTTGTGTAGTGCAAAAACCGAAAGCTGATGTTAGCATTGGAAAATTAACTCCTAATCCTGATGCCAGAGAGACCTTTGCATTCTCAAACTAGGGCATCAGGTGTCATCAGACCGCGAGAATGGAATTGCGTCATTAGTTAGCATGGCGAGTACAACAGGCAGTTTTGGAGAAC
>NW_027742974.1:0-307 GCF_054177405.1 Leptonychotes weddellii | reverse complement strand
CACTGGGTGTTATGCACAAACAATGAATCATGGAACACTTCATCTAGAACTAATGATGTAATGTATGGGGATTAACATAAGAATAAAAAAAAAAATTGAAGAAAAAAAAAAAAGTATTTAAAAAAGGATGTTGGGAGATTACTGAATATTTGTTTTCCTGTTGTCTTCTACTGACTCCTATTCCTCTAGCCCACAAACAGTTTTCTTTTAGTTCATTTCTTCAGAGTATTAGTTCATTTTAAGTGATACTGAGTGGAAAAGGTTTGAGTGCATTAAAGACTTTCTGTTGCTGTGTTACCTTGCTAAG
>NW_027742973.1:0-4619 GCF_054177405.1 Leptonychotes weddellii | reverse complement strand
GAAAACTGAAGGGGAAGAAATCAGAAAGGGAGACAAACCATGAGAGACTCTGGACTCTGGGAAACAAACTGAGGGTTGTGGGAGGGGATGGGGTAACTGGGTGATGAGCATTAAGGAGGGCACGTGATGTGATGAGCATTGGGTGTTAAACGCAACTAATGAGTCATTGAGCACTACATCAAAAACTAATGATGTACTATGTGTTGACTAATTGAATTTAAATTAAAAAATAAATTAAAAGAAAGAAGAAGTTTGAATAGGTTTGCCGTCTTGATGTGTTCCCCTGGGAGCACATATTTCACAGAAGGTTCTTGCCAGAGTGTGCAGATACAGACTGGGATCTATTGATCCTAGAAGAATTGCTTATATTACTATTTTTTTCCTTATTAATGTGTACACGATTGGCAGAGTGTGGTCTAAGACTCGTTTTTATTGTAACATATCATCTGACTGCAAAGTTGTAGAAGAGAAAAGCATATTAAGCCTCCACCTCTAATCACCTGAGTTTATTGACGTGTCTAAAGAACCTAATACATGTTGTATAGCTATACATACATATATAGTATGCTGCCGGCAGCACACTCTATGTAGTATGACACTATATGTAATATATACATATATATATACTATGCTATCTGCAGCATACCATATGTAGTATTATTCCATAAATAATATAATATATATTATTCTATACTATAGTATGATAGTCTATAGTATGCTGGCAAATGATTAACACATGGCTTGGGAGGGCAAGGGGAATCTGGAGTCTTTACAATTTCTGTGCCTTAAGTACTCCCACCATGGCCTACTTCAGACTATGAAAGTGACACCACTCATCAGGGAGTTGGGAAGATATGTGTATAACTGGCTCACAAGGGCCAGTAAGAAGAGCTGACTCTAGTAAGAGCCGGCTCCAACACATCACCCTTCAATGCCTTCATTTTTCTTGGAAGCCAATTAGAAAGAATCAAAATTTTTATTTTTAGAAAAGGCTAACTCTTGCTTACTTAAAAGCATTCAGTAAAAGTTACACTGCAACTTAACAAGCTCAGAAACAAAAGCCCCATACAAAATTTTAACTGTTAAAACTTTCATCGTGAAATTTGACAGGCATTCCTTGTCCGTTCATGTTGTTTCCTTACTTCCTCCATATTAAAATGGAGAAAATTTATAAATACATGTCTAGTTTTAATAGAAACAAGAACTAGTAAATCAGTGCCTTGTAATAGGTACAGACCACCCAATATAAAAAATAGAAATGTTCTTGTCCTTGAGACAGAATTTTTAGTAGAAAAAGTGGAGACTCTGAAACTGTTTAAATACTCTGAGTTACTTTAGAGAAATGCATGAGCTTCCCCTTGTTAATTCGGAATCTGTGTGTGTCTGCCGAAGGCCGCAGTACAAAGTGGTTGATAGCTACAGTCTGAGATGTAGACTGACACTTTCTGCGGCAGCAGTCAAGAGTGAGTTATTTCAATCTGTGCTAGTGCGGCTGGAAAATTTACCTTCACATGGCTGGAATTCCATTTCAGTCTGTCATGATACACTACGCTGCACCTGCTTCTTCATGAGCCAGAACAGCAGTGCGACGTGGTTGCTGAGATTTCTAACCTCTCAAACATAGTTGCTAAAGCTAAATATCAAAAGGAGGAGAAAAACTGGAAAAAAAATTAATATCCTCTTATGGAAGGAGAACACCAAAATGAATTGATGGGTACAAAAACAAATGCATAAATATGAGCAAAGATGTTCTTTTCTTCATTTTATTTACAATTACTTCTAAGCTTCGTCAATGCTTGAAAATGCTGAGTGTTTGAGATTTTGCCATTTCTTAAATTTCAGAACTTTAAAAAAAGATACATTAGTACAGTAAGAATTTAATCTATACTTGTATGAGATGAAGTAAAAATAAAAGCTATTTCGATAATTATTTTAAAATTACTGTTTGGATCATTCACTTTGGAGCATCTTTTTTGTTTGAAATATGCCACTAACTGGGACCTTGATATAGATTTCCCTTTCATTTTATAAAGGGTTATTAATGGAGCCCCATAATTCTAAAGTATATGAATGGGTTTCAGTGAATATGTGAATATTGTCAAATTATTTGCAAAGTTTTGTAGATAATAGGCATTTTCCCATTCATTTGAAGATATTCCCTAGCATTCCTCAGTTTCTCAAAGAGGAATGTGACCTAAAAAAGTTAGGGACCAATACTAGAGTTTGTGTAAGTGCAACAATGGAATTAATAGAATAAATGTCTAAACACACACACACACACAATTAATGTCACTCATCAACCTAATGTGATACTGTTACCCTTTTTTGCCTGGATTGACAGTGCCAGCAGTAAACCATCCCTTCTTTGGACTGAAAAGCCTGGGGGACCGCTATTAAGGAAACCCAAATTGCATGAATGTTACCTACAGAAAAGACACTATCCTGGTTCCATTGGCACATTATCACAAATAAGCTTCCCAGCTGGGGTAGTTAACACTTCTGCCACCAAAATATGGGAATATGGGGTGAATAGAGGACAATTACAATCTAAATGACGGAAAGAGGGAGATTTAAGAAGAGAGTCTATGAGATTAGGAATAAGACAAAAGCACCCAAGCATGGACCAGGTACAAATTAGAGAAAAACAGTACATAGAGAGATTTAACTTATTTAATTTTTTTTCTCAGTTGGCTTATGAAAATATTTATTTAATATTTGTATAGATGATTCTTTAATTCTGACACTAATTTTTAGTCCTTGATATGGCAGAATCAATCTTTTTCTCTTTTCTTTCCTTTTGTTCTTTAAAGTAAAAATACTTTCCTCTCCCTCCCTCCCTCTCTCTCTCTCTTCTCTCTCTTTCTTCTATTTACTATTTTTATATTTGGTATACAATTAAGCAATGTTATGCTATAGTTATTTATTTCTGAGATGAATGTATTTCACATCTTCCTACCCTCTCAGGGAAATCCAGCTTTTGCAGGATAGTAGTTTTCAAGTTTGGTTGTATTTTGTAACTATTGAGAAGATATTATAATACCAGTGTCTAAGTCAATATTTGAATCAGTTATCTCTGGGGTTAGACACAGGCATCTGTATTTTTGTAAAACTCCCAGGTGAATACCATGTGCAGCGAAGTTTGAGAACCATGGTTCTAGGAGAATACACTTTCATTATCTGTGTCCAAGATGGCCATAATGTTCCCCTCAGCTTGATTAAACTTTAGACAGGGTTCTTCCTGATTCTGGTTCCTGACCTCCTTTCCTTAGAACATTTGCTTTAGAAACATATACATTCTCCAAATACTATCACAATGGAGATTAGTTTCAACATATGAACTTTGGAGGGATAATTTAGTCCATAATAGGTTCTGATTCAGTCAAAGTTGAGTTTGAGTTCTGATTTAATGAATTCAGTTGCAAGAATACGAGGTAGCTGGAGAGACTGAGAGTTCAGGAGAATGTAAGTAAGATTCCTCATTAACACTTGAGATTCTCACTCTCTCACAGCCACACCAAATAAAGCAGCAACCTAAGGAAACACCACGTGCTTCATATGCAGTTTCAAACTAGTTTACTCGACCATGCAACTCAGTGTTTGTTTCTTGAGCATTTTGAGCTATTTGGAGCTTTCTAGAAAGGAGAATCCCAGACTCCACTGCAGACATGCAAATCAGAATTTGTTTTCTAACTAGATCTCTGGGAATGAGACTCACCCTTTTCCACCCCCACCAGAACACAGCTCCCAAACCTTTCTTCCCTTTTATAGTAATTCTGACTTCACCACTATATGACTTGAGTTATTGCAGCTGAATTGGCATCCTGGAGAGGTCTTCACTGAAGTAGAGCAGGTATCTTGTGTGGTCTCTTTTGAATAATGTCCACTTTTATACATTTCAATTTCTGTGTGTGAACACTGAGATAAATAACCACGGTCCTTAAGCACGGGAGACAACAACTAACAGGAACAACAAAGCTTGCTCAGGTACACTTGCAGCGATATATAGGTCTTTACAAAAGCAGCAGTTACCCTGTGCAGGTGGTGATAAATGTGAAACTATAAATTCTGGAAATAGTGGTAGTAAATAGATAGAAACAAGAGTGGTTCATAGATAAGGATATGAAGTACACTCTCTTTATATTTTGCCAAAAATGAACTTCATATATTTTGTGGACTAGAGAGTTGTTTTAAAGGAAACACATTCATAACCAGTTGTCTGCTAGAATTGTCTGTATTAAATTATCAATAAAATATTTTAATTAAAACATACATCATTACTAGCTTACATATTTCCTTCTCTGCACTAGTTTAAAAATGTCTCAGATAAAAAGGAAATAATGGCTTCCTTTTTGTTTAAAATTTCCAACATAATATATTATACTCTTTCTAATCTCTAGTAACCTTTGTTTATTTTTCAAACACCTTTATGTGCATAGCTGTTATATTTTCAAACACAATTTGTTGAATTCATAATTTGTTGAATCATATTCTCTTTATTAAATCTCCTTTTGGACAAAAGAAGCTGAAAAAGGAAGATAAATGCTTAGTACATTTGCTTATTTCTTACATTTAACTATACTATATTAATTGATTTATGTCTAAATTAATACCCCAAATTA
>NW_027742972.1:0-307 GCF_054177405.1 Leptonychotes weddellii | reverse complement strand
GGGATTAGGGGCAGTCAAAAGGCCAGCCGGGGAGCTCACCGGATGGACTGTCATTTCCTGTTCTCAAAATTTCCTTTAGGATCTGCAGCCTGGCTGCCGTGCGGGGAGGAGCGCTGGCCCTGGCGCTGTGGGCCTGGCTGGTGCTCCTGGCGAGACCCTAAGACCTCACACGGGGGCCTGTCCCGGCCGGGTCCGATCCCGCACACAGGGAGACACGGGGGGGCCTGTGGGTCAGCGGACGGGTGAGCGTGTGTGTGCATGTGAGGACATGTGTGCAAGAGCGTGTGTCAACGTGCACGTGCATCCG
>NW_027742971.1:0-307 GCF_054177405.1 Leptonychotes weddellii | reverse complement strand
GGCAGTCGTTTAACCAACTGAGCCACCCAGGTGCCCTTTGTTTGTTTTTTCTTAAAAAAAAAAAAAAAAGATCTCCATCTTCCTGGGATGATTTTACTAGATTCCTGTCTGAGGTAGAAACCAAAACCACTGTCCTTTCCTGATGTGCGTCTTGGTTGGACAAGTCATTCAAACTCTCCAAAAAAAAGAAAAAAAGAAAGAAAAAAAAAACTCTCCAAGTGTGTTTCCTGGTCTGGTAAGTGGGGACAGTAATGCACACCTCAGAGGGCCGTGGAGAGACTTGATGAGTCAAGGACATGAAAATAAA
>NW_027742970.1:0-307 GCF_054177405.1 Leptonychotes weddellii | reverse complement strand
GGACTATTTTGGGTTTTCTATATAGAGTATCGTGTCATCTACAAATGGTGAAAGTTTGACTTCTTTCCAATTTGGATGCCTTTTATTTCTTTGTGGTTTCTGACTGTTGGGCTTACAATTTCCATTATTATTTTAAATAGCTTTGGTGAGACTGGACATCTCTGTCTTGTTCCTGACCATAAAGGAAAAGTGAAAAGCTTTCATTCATTCCCCATTGAGGATGTTATCAGCTGTGGATTTTTATTTTATTTTTTTATTTTATGATGTTATGTTAATCACCATACATTACATCATTAGTTTTTGATGT
>NW_027742969.1:0-307 GCF_054177405.1 Leptonychotes weddellii | reverse complement strand
CAGGTGGCCCCCTAACACGCATGCAGCTCCCCTACACGGGGTACAACGGGCGCAAGCACGTCTTTCACGCAGGAGTGCACATCAATTAGTACCCGTGGCCGCACCCTGAGACACATTCAGACCGCCAGCCCCAGATCCAGTGAGTATGGGCGGGACACACGCCCACTGAGTTCACGCTGTGCTCGTGCTCATAAAACCCCCCCTATCCATGCTCAAGCCACACTCTGAATGAGACACCAATTCTCCATTCATCCTTCTACTAGCCAGTAAACATTTATTATGCCCAAAGAGCTTCATCGGGAAGGAC
>NW_027742968.1:0-307 GCF_054177405.1 Leptonychotes weddellii | reverse complement strand
ACAGAACAAAATACACTCGAAATCTAGTGGATGGCTCTGTTCTAATCACCTGTCTGATCATACTCTTTTCTCCATTTCTAGTGTGTGTGGGGTTGCTTTTTCTTCCTTCCCCCCTCCACTTTTTTTGTTTGTTTGGTTGGTTGGCTTTATTTTTTTGTCATTTTTTTGTTCTGTTAAAGTCTTTTTAATAAAATTTTCATCTCTAAAGTTACACTCTATCCTTCAAGTTATTTAATCTTGTTTTTGTACCTTTGTAAGTTTCTTTCTTTACAATTTTGGGATGCAGTGTCTTCTAACAAAATAAATA
>NW_027742967.1:0-307 GCF_054177405.1 Leptonychotes weddellii | reverse complement strand
ATGCTCTGTCTCTCATTCTCTCTCTCTCAAATAAATAAAAAATTAAAAAAAAAAAAAAAAGCAAAGCCTGCCATTGCCATTTACAACATGGACAGACCTTGAGGACATTACATTAAGTGAAATAAGTTAGAGCAAGACAAATACACTTGATCTTGGGTGGCTGGGGCACTAGTCATGCCTTCAGTGGAGGAGGTGAAAAATCCAAGTAGAGAGTGAAATTCTGAAGGGTAACACAGGCTAGAGTTGGAGAGCTCTGCTGCTCTTCAGCAACACTCCCATCTTTCAGGAAAGACCTTAATGATTTGGA
>NW_027742966.1:0-307 GCF_054177405.1 Leptonychotes weddellii | reverse complement strand
ATTTATTTATTTATTTTTAAGATTTTATTTATTTATTTGACAGAGAGAGACACAGTGAGAGTGGGAACACAAGCAGGGGGAGTGGGAGAGGGAGAAGCAGGCTTCCCACTGAGCAGGGAGCCCGATGTGGGACTCGATCCCAGGACTCTGGGATCATGACCTGAGCCAAAGGCAGCCGCTTAACGACTGAGCCACCCAGACGCCCTTTTTTTCTTTTTCTTTTTCTAGTCTGTTTCAATATACTTTCAGGAATATAGCTTTCTACTTTCCCTGGGTTAAGTAATGGATGAAAGTTTTTATCACTCTG
>NW_027742965.1:0-307 GCF_054177405.1 Leptonychotes weddellii | reverse complement strand
GGCCATGCTCAACTGGTTAGTCATACTGGATGGTGTCCGCTCAAAATGTCAGTTTGATTCTTTTTTGTTTTGCTTGAGACTGGTATTACAATCCCTTTGAGGTCTTATTGCATATGGGGTCACACGGCACAGTTCTGTTTGTACCCATGCTTTTCGTCTCAGGAGTACTCCAGTCTTCTTACAAGTTCTCTGAACTTTCTTAGTAGCTCTCATTATACAAATGGCTTTGCAACCCAAAATTCAAGCTTGCAGTTCTTCAACAAATAGCTGTTGTTTATCCCTTCCTGCGGTGCAGAGTCGGGGTGCT
>NW_027742964.1:0-307 GCF_054177405.1 Leptonychotes weddellii | reverse complement strand
ATCCACGTACAAGAAATAGTCTAACTTACACAAAACGTACAATTCCGTTCATGTGCGAGAGCCGGCTCCAGTCCCTGCCACCTGCAGCTGACCGCTGTAAAGCGTCGGGGGGGGGTGCTGTGCTGGGCAGAGGTAACCCTGACCAGCCCCACATGCAATGAGCTAACGGGGAGCAGCTGAAAAAGCAAGGGTCAGCTCTTGCCACCACACTCCTGGGCCCGAGGACCCTGCGGTGTCCTCTCCATGCAGAGCATGGTACTCTACGTTCCAGGCCAGGACTTTGTTGGTGAACAGAGATCAGCTCACA
>NW_027742963.1:0-307 GCF_054177405.1 Leptonychotes weddellii | reverse complement strand
AATTCCAGCTTTGCCACTTACTAGCTTTGTGACCTTAGATAAATTACTTAATTTTCTAAGCCTCGCTTTCCCCTTCCGTTTAAGGTAAATGTTAATTGGTACTCTAGCCAACTTACAGAATTGTTGTGAGGACCAACTGGAATCCTTGTGTGATAGTACGATAAAGTTACATTGATTTTATCATCTTGGGAAGGTAGTGGAAATCTTGGAATTGAAAACCTGATAGACCCATACTTGGCTGGAATGTTCTAACCAATATGGTACGTGACTATAAATGAAGTTGAATGCAACCTGGATCTTAATTCAG
>NW_027742962.1:0-4620 GCF_054177405.1 Leptonychotes weddellii | reverse complement strand
AGCTTGTCCTTTCAACTTTCAAAAGTATCCTGGGTTGAGTGAGTTAATATAAGTCACCCTGTTGAAAGCTAGGACCTAAGGTATGTTTATCTCAGTAAATTTAACATAAGGGGAGGTGATAGCCTGGGGACAGAGAGTCTGCAGAACAGTGAAACACTGTGACCCAGGTAATTTCTCTGGCCAGGGTATGTCACCTTTAAAGTCCTGGGCAAAAACAGCATTGGAGAAGGTAGGCTTCTAGGTTGTTCACTTGGGCTTTGGAGATAGGGGAGAGGTAAAGGCCCAAGGATTGCTCTTCAGTCCTTCCATTTTCATCAATTGACCTAATGCTACTCAAATTTTATCCTAACTACTTCTGGATAGTGCCTACTAAGAATGGCAGTGACTGTCTCCAAGCAACTCAGGGGAAAGGCAAGAATGGAACTTAAAATTTTCCCTCCAACCCAGGCCCTGAAGACTGCCCATAGCAGCCTTTTCCTGTCTATCTACCAGTTAAGGGACAGCTCTCGTTCCTCTGGAGATTCCTAGGGTTTGTGTTGTTAGTTTTTTAAACCCATACTTCAGTTTAATTTCTGTAATTTTGGCAGGAAGACTGTCCTGAGGATAGGAATCCAAAATTTCCCAGGAAATTATGGGAATGTAGTACTTTGAGAATCTTGAAGTGTTTTTGAAATTTAAATATGTATCTGTTTATATTGTTGTCATTGATTTTTTTTTTTTTTTTTTTTGTCACACTGGTATTTTTGGTATAACATTCGGTGAAGAGGGCAGGCTGCCTGAAAACCAGTAATGTTTGTGAAATGATGAACATTCAGCATGATTTTATGAAGTAGACAAATGCAAAGTGCATTTTCAATGTGTCTTATTTTACAGGTGAGGAAATTAAATAGTAGAGAGATTAAATTATCCAACTCAGTGGTTTGGTGGCAGGAAGTCTTGACTTTGCATAATTTAACCAGATACTTCTTTGTGATGATTTGAGAGAAAAAATTCTGAACACTTGTTCTACTTTCAGTTCAGAATAATCTTTTAAACATTATTTAGACCATTCTTGACCTATCTACTTATTTCTTCTCTACCAAATGGTGACCAGGGACTAGCCCTTGACACTGGAATATTTATTGTTCTGGCATTTTCTTTATTTCTGTGTCCTTTGCTACCTATTATCTGGATCCACCTCCCTGTCCCTATGGTCAGATCATTCACATTTCTCAAATTGCCGAATGTATGAATGGTTGACAAAATGGAGAAGAAAGGAGGTTTAATCGTGAAAACTATATCTCCCTTAATTCTCTCGTTCTCTTTCCAGTGGACAAACACAGAGACAAGAGGCTGTCTCAGAGGTCCCATTGCTGTACTGAAACTGTTTCTGTCCTGTTTCCTCATGATTTTACTTTTTATGTCCTAAAATTCTGTCAGGAAAAAGAACCCAATTGCTTTGCAAACTGTCTGACTTTATTTTTTGTATTTTTTTTTTTTTTTGCTCTTTAGCAAAGTTATGGATTCCTCTTTAGGATCCTCTGACAACAGTGATGACAAGGGGTAAGTTGACTTGACTGATCTGTGTACCGAAAGGTAATAGCTTTGGTGGCAGTAAGAGGTTTCCATAAGAGATTGTAAGCTTCTGCAGGTAACTGTCTTTCTTTTGGGGTTTAAGTAGAAAAAAGAACAAGTCATAAGAACAAGACTTTCTACTTAAAGTTTGTTTGGGACCCTTAGTAACCAGTAACCAAAGCTCTTAGGAAACTCTCATAATGTCTGTGGTGAGATGCTGCTCAAGTGGACCAGGTGAAGAGAGGATCCTATTATTTGAGCAAGGAGAGGTGGCAGTGGACAGGGAGCAGTGGAGCTCTCAACAGAAGAGAATGGAGCTTGGACCCCTGGGTGGCTTAGTCAGTTAAGCATCTGCCTTTGGCTCAGGTCATGATCCCAGTGTCTTGGGATCAAGTCCTGCATCGGGCTTCTTGCTCAGTGGGGAGCCCACTTTTCCCTCTGCCTCTCCACCTCCCCACCACCCTGCTTGTGCTCTCTCTCTCTCTCTCTGACAAAATCTTTTAAAAATTTTTAAAAAGGATGGAGCTAATAGACCTTGGTCTGTCCCCTTACCCTCCAGAGCTTTGCAACCATCCAAAGCTGGTGTCCCAAACGTAAACCCACCATCATATTGGAGGAAGCTCCTGCCTCAAGCATGCAGTTTTTGAACCAAACTGAGGAACAGAAAAGACTTATGTGACACACGAAGAATAAGGATATAGTGAAGTAACTTGATAATCGGGAAATAAGAAGCTGAAAGGCTGTCTATATACAAACTACAGTTGTATTTTGAAGTAAATTCAACCTCAGTGCAGTTCCTTAGAGTTGAGTTTAACAGTAAAAAATTGTACTTGTCTTGATTTGTTAGGCTTTTTTTGACAGGCCTGATGTTTTCAATACAACTATATAAAGCTCTGTTTCTAATGAAAATTTGAAATACTGGTTTCCAAATAACTAATTTACAAAGTTTTATTTTTAGAATTCAACCAGTTTACAAATTGAAGACTACTTCTAACTAAGTTCAAAAAAGTTTGGTTGTGAAGTCACTGGGGTCTGATCATAGATGTTTTTAATTCTTTAGAAATGATCCAAATGAATTCATATCCGGAATCTCTAATGAATCCACCAATGAAACGTAAGGTATATATTGGAGGAGGTGGAGAAATTCAGTCTGAAATATCCATGATGGTATAGAATTTTCTGGACAAGGATCTAAAATTCTAAAAAGTTAGGGTTTGCTGCGAGCTAGATCATGTTTACTATAGTTTTCAGATTCAATAAATTCTTGTTGATCAGATAAATTGGTCACATCACAGCTCCATGTAGGAAATCTCTAATGATAAGTTTTTCCATTTGTTGGTGTTTAAAATAAGCTAGACCACCTCTCTAGCCACAGTGATGGTGATGAAGACATTGATTTTCATGTGAGTAAGTCAGGTTGAAATCTGGGGGGAAGGAGCTATAGATGGATCTCTTATTTGGGGGGAGATAGCTTATTCTGAGGCAGGAAGAAAATGGAAAACTATGGAAAGATATCAGCGTGTGGGAAGAAAGGGTATATAATAATTCATTTTAATTCGCAGAAAAGCACCATGTTTTAAAATCTTTTTCAATTTATCACACTTAAATGATCTAGGTTGAAAATGTGACTATATCTTTGAGAATAATTTTATCAGTCTTTTTTTTTTTTTTTAAGATTTTATTTATTTATTTATTTGAGAGAGAGAGAGCGAGAAACAGCATGAGAAGGGAGAGGGTCAGAGGGAGAAGCAGACTCCCTCTGCAGGGAGCAGGGAGCCCGATGCAGGACTCGATCCAGGGACTCCAGGATCATGACCTGAGCCGAAGGCAGTCGCTTAACCAACTGAGCCACCCAGGCGCCCTATCAGTCTTTTAAAATAGAGAAATGTAGAATACTACTTAATCTTCAATTGTGCTCCTTTCATTAATGATACTAATAGAATGTGAACATGTTTTGCTGATTAAATTTTTACTCATTGAGTTCATTTTGACTTGTTTCTAAGTAATCTGACTGAGAATACTTGCTATTGCTCTGATCTGAAGGCATTTTTACTATGTACTCAAGCCAAGGAAAGAATACGTTTTAAAAATCACCTATGTCTGAACAGAAATAGTCATGAGATTTTTCTGCTTCTCTCCTGGCCAGTTATTCAACCATTTAATGTCAATGTTGGAGAATGAGCAGTGCTGAAGAGGAAATTAACTGGTCACCATTGGAAATTTTTTGCTATCTAGACAAATATTACATGGAAGATAAAAGGCCAACTAATGACTACGAATACTTCTTCAAATTACCCATAATTTTCCCTTAAAATTTTTTAAAATTCCAGTATAATTAACAGACAGTGCTAATAGTTTCAGGTATATGATATAGTGATTCAATGATTCTATACATTACTCAGTGTTCATCATGATAAATGTACCCTTTAATCCCCTTCACCTATTTCACCTGACCCCCTCCCCCCTGCCCTCAGGTAACCATCAGTTTATTTTCTATTTAAGGGTCTCTTTTTAGCTTTGTCTCTTTCTTCCCTTGTTCATTTGTTTTGCATCTTAAATTCCACATATAAGTGAAATCATAGGGTATTTATCTTTCTCTGACTGACTTACTTCACTTAGCATTATACCCTCTAGATCCATTCATGTTGTTGCAAATGGCAAGATTTCATTCTTTTATATGACTGAATAATATTCCATTGTGTGTGTGTGTGTGTGTGTGTGTGTGTGTGTATCTCCCCTCTTTATCCATTCATCTATCGATGGACACTTGAGTTGTTTCCATACTTTGGTTATTGTAAATAATGCTGCAAAAAACATAGGGGTTGCATATCTTTTTGAATTAGTGTTTTCATATTCTTTGGGTAAATACCCAGTAGCGTAATTACTAGATCATATGGCTGTTCTATTTTTAATTTTTTGAGGAACCTCCATACCATTTTCCACAGTGGCTGCACCAGTTTATATTCCCACCAATAGTGCATGAGGATTACATTTTTCTCCACATCCTTGCCAACATTTCTTATGTCTTGATTTTAGCTATTCATTTTGACAGGTGTGAGGTAATAT
>NW_027742961.1:0-307 GCF_054177405.1 Leptonychotes weddellii | reverse complement strand
CTTTTCCCCCCTCGTCACTCACCATGAAACCCCCACTCTCCCTTCTGCTTCTGTCCCTAAGAGTCAAGCTCCATGTAAACATGAGAGTTGCCTCCAGGTCAAACACCTTTGTCACTCCTCCCAGGTTCTGGTTCTGCCTGGAGCTGTGGGAGAGTTGGATAAGAAAGTGCCAGAGTTGCTCTTTGTGAAGTTGATCTCCCAAGGCCCGGGCAGGCCGTCCATGTCTGCTGTGGTCCTAATGCCTCAGGGTTGACTCAGCTTAAGTTAATTTATGGTGAGTGCTCTGACAAGATTGGGTGAGCAGTAC
>NW_027742960.1:0-307 GCF_054177405.1 Leptonychotes weddellii | reverse complement strand
CTGGGCCTGTAGAGTTGATCCCTGGGATCCAGTAGAATTCCGGTTCTCAAGGCTTTTATAACTAGACTCTATTAGACAGTCCTGCCTTCCTAACCCTCAGATTATAATCTGAAATGGGGATCCAGATCTTGTAGGATTAAGGATTATCCCACGGTAATATCTCGTGTGAGCTAAGCCTAGTTTGATTGTATGGACCAGATGAGTAAACTGAGGGCAGTGAATCTGAATCCGTTTGTTGTGCCATACTTGGGGATGGCAGAGTGGAGACCCAAACCAAATACTGACTTTGAGTTCATACTTCTTCCTA
>NW_027742959.1:0-307 GCF_054177405.1 Leptonychotes weddellii | reverse complement strand
CTCATAATGGTGGGTCATCTGATTGTGTAACTACTTTCAACATTTTGAACCTCTTATTATTTTCTAAATTTGTACCACTTTAACAAATGTGTCTCTGAGGCACACATTATTTACTAAATAATCATACTAAAATTTCTCATACTAAAATTTCAATTATCAATATTAATGTACACACCATTTTAAACATGGGCATGTAAATGTGAATTTGCCCTTTTAACTCTATTTATCAACATTTTTTTTTTCTGGAATGTTGGTTAAAAAGTAGGCTTATCACACTCATTATTCTACTTTGTGAGCTTGAAAGGAT
>NW_027742958.1:0-307 GCF_054177405.1 Leptonychotes weddellii | reverse complement strand
TAAAACTCCAGAACTTCTTTATCTTGCATAACTGAAACTTTGTACCCTTTGATCATCATCTCCCCTGCCAGCCCCTGGCAATCACCATCTATTCTCTGCATCTATGAATTTGATTATGTTAGAGTCCACATATAAGTGAGATCATACAGTATTTGTCTTTCTGCATTTGGCTTATTTCACTTAGTATAATGTTCTCCAGATTCATCCATGTTGTCACAAATGGCAAGATTTCCTTCTTTTTACAGGCCAACTAATAATCCATTGTATGAATATACCACACTTTTTAAATATATTCATCTGTTGATGG
>NW_027742957.1:0-307 GCF_054177405.1 Leptonychotes weddellii | reverse complement strand
GAGAGACACATTTCAGCCCACGCGCTGAAGGAGCCGCACGCTCAGTGGCTCACACGCCGCAGATCTGTTAACAGACCGGATGGGTTTATCCCCCGGTCCTTCTGGGAGGAGCCCTCGCCTGTGTGGAAGGTGCCCGGAGCATCCGTGGCGGGATCTGCCGGGGTCCGAGGTCTGGGTGAGTGGCGACTCGTCCTGTGTCTGACCTTGTGCTGCCAGAGGGAGGACAGTGGGGACCGGCCTGGCGTGGTGCCCCGGGGCGGCGGGGTGGAGGTGCCAGCTCAGGACGAGTCAGAGCCTCTCTGAGGGG
>NW_027742956.1:0-307 GCF_054177405.1 Leptonychotes weddellii | reverse complement strand
ATAGAAAAATAAGAAATACTTTCCACAAAGAATTTCTAATAAGGGAAGTTGTTTTAATCAGCTTTTCACAGTCTTATTACTATACACCATCCATTAAAACACGAAATGACTTTTTTATATAGAACTGGGCTACATAATGAATCCATTGTATCAGTGAAAATTTATACAGCATTCAAGGAAACAAATGAGTAAATTTTTTTTTCCTGATTTTTTTTTAATATTTATTTATTTATTTATGTGACAGAGAGAGACACAGCGAGAGAGGGAACACAAGCAGGGGGAGTGGGAGAGGGAGAAGCAGACTCCC
>NW_027742955.1:0-307 GCF_054177405.1 Leptonychotes weddellii | reverse complement strand
AAAAACAATGAATCATGGAACACTACATCAAAAACTAATGATGTATTGTATGATGACTAAGATAACATAATAAAATAAAATTTAAAAAAATAAAAATATTAAAAATTTAAAAAATCCCATTTTATATCATTTCCATTATACCAAAAAGATCTCTCATGACCAATTTGCAGTCCTGTTCTTACCCCCATTCTCAGACAAGCACTAATATGCTTTCTGTCCCTATATATTTGTCCCAGATCCTCCATTTTTGTCCACCTAAATGAGCCAGTCTTATGCCTACTTGCTTTCAGAACCATCCTGTTTCCAG
>NW_027742954.1:0-307 GCF_054177405.1 Leptonychotes weddellii | reverse complement strand
AAAAGGTAAAACAAAAAGCCTGGGTAAGATGTGGATAATAACAGGGCCCAACTCTTAGGGTTGTTGTGAGGACTGGGTATTATAATACATGTTCAGAGACTAGACCAGTGCCTGACTCAGAGCTCGGTTCACCATTTGATGTCATTGCATCTTGTCTTCCACGGGTTCATCAGCTCTTGGTGAGCAAGGCACCATGTCTCTGCCATCTTTTGCCTAGTTTGAAACTTGCTGGGTATCTATTTGTATAATCCTCAACTTATATCATGAACAGTGCAAGAAAGTGTTTTGACAAATTTTAAACCTGTAA
>NW_027742953.1:0-307 GCF_054177405.1 Leptonychotes weddellii | reverse complement strand
AGGTGTGAGGAGATATCTTATTGTGGTTTTGGTTTGCATTCCCCTGATTAGTGATGTTGAGCATCTGTTGGGAATCTGTAGGTCTAATTTGAAAAAAAAAAAAAAAAATGTCTATTTAGGTCCTCTACCCATATTTTAATCAGATTGCTTTTGGTCTTGAGTTGTAAGTTCTTTATACATTTTAGATATTATTCTCTTATCAGATATATCATTTGCAAATATGCTCTCCCATTCAGTAAGTTACCTGTTTTGTTAGTTTCCTTCACTGTGTAGAAGCTTTTTTTAAAATTTTTTTATTGTTATGTTA
>NW_027742952.1:0-307 GCF_054177405.1 Leptonychotes weddellii | reverse complement strand
TTTTTTTTTTTTTTAAGATTTTATTTATTTGACAGAGAGAGACACAGCAAGAGAGGGAACACAAGCAGGGGGAGTGGGAGAGGGAGAAGCAGGCTTCCCGCCGAGTAAGGAGCCCGATGCGGGGCTCGATCCCAGGACTCTGGGATCATGACCTGAGCTGAAGGCAGACGCTTAGACCTTAATGACTGAGCCATCCAGACGCCCCCCTAATATTTTTCTTTCTGAGTGTCATTAGGTTAGAAGTGTTTTTGAACTTATGTGTGTAACTACAAGGAAAAAAGCATTGTGCTTATCTCCTTGAAACTAC